>NC_030422.2:21017599-21297599 GCF_001660625.3 Ictalurus punctatus
CATAGTCTCCCCATTTCAAGGGACCAAGAGTAATTATACAAATTGTAACATAAAGTGAAATGTCAATGTTGAGTACTCCGATTACGAATCCTTTGCAATCGCTGCCTGCCTGAATTCTCTGTTATTAAACTGTCAGACATCACCAGACACTGAGTGGTTTGCATACTGATGCACTGTCGGGCCTGTAATCCAACTATTTTCTATTTTCTCAATGTTTTCTGTCCTTTTGTCCCTAGTACACTGTGTAATTGGCCATGACTTGGCCCCATAGTGATTTCAGTAATACTTTTCTGTACACCATCATGGAGAAGCAGGACGTCATATAATATATCTCTGCACAGATCAGAAATCATCATGCTGTTGTCAGTGGCAGTTATTAAGTATAAATAAAGATAAATGAGTTAGTTCTACCATCAGCCATACATGTCCATACCACCATTTTACATATATATGGTGGTATGCTTTCGATTATAAGCAGTTCACTTTTTTCTACACCATTTGCACTCTTGTCAGTGTATAACTGAGATAATGACACACAATTGCCATAAAAGAGATGGACTGTATATTAGTGCTGTAATTCCTTTTCATATTCATATTATTCATATTAATTATCCAATATACTTGTAAACGTGTGTTACTGTTTAGCTGCTGTGCGGCAAGTAGTTAATTTTTCCCCCTGTGCTTTATAAAGCCAGTAGTTCTTACCCACTGTTGGTCTGACAGAAACCAAAGCTCTCTATAATCAGGTACTGGCTTCGTCGAGGTCTCTCTGGTGACTCAGGGACAGAAATCTGGTGCTAGACGGCCATGGCTTGAGGTTTGTCCCTCACTAGGTTAGCTTCCTCTTCTCCTTCTGACCTGCTGCAACACACACAAATGAACAGATTTCTTCTAAGACTCTAAGCAAATGAGAGCTCCTTATTTTCCGCCGTCTTTGGTGGCATCTAATAACCTATTTATAACTTGAGTCTCAAGTGACTCATTGATACATATTTCCTAAAGCACCCTCATAATCTTTTATACCCATCTTTAATGTATGTTGTTTGGCACCAAGCCACGGAATCTGTAACTTGTCCTCGCTGTCTTTTTAAAGCTCACGTCTACAAACCTACAAAGTGTTTAGAACTAATAATAAAGATTATTCTGCCATCTGAAAGTGCAGTCATGTCACAACAGGTCCATCAGAGACATGACCCCTAATCACATTTCAAGCCTCATAATGACACAACAAAAAATGTTAGTGTTAACACTTGGAGTATTGAATTAACAGATAGCTGTAGCGCTTCATTAACATCCACTTAGTCCACAATCTCAGGGAAAAAAATAATAATTACTAAAGTGCACTTTCATTTTTGCTGCAGTGAGTGATACCCTTAAGGGTGCATCTTTTGTGCATTTAATATATGATCTTCATTCTTTTTAATCAAGCTTTAAAAATACACTACATGCACCTTTCCAAAAAAGTGTACCATATAAGGTACAACATCGGCCACAAGGAAAGCTACAGTGTAGTAGCTTACATTTGTTGTTGTTTTCATGAAAGTGCTAGCCTAACAAAGAAAAAGAAAAGTTGTTGGGGTTTTTTCCATAAATATATGAACACTTGTTTTGTTAATGTAACAGGAGTTTTACTGAGTACCTTCTAGTCTATATGTGACTCTCAGTACTACTTATTTTCCATAAATATCCTAATGATAGGATGCTGGCTGTATAGTCTAACATGCAAATATTACAGCAGTCCATCCGTTTGACCTACCGACTCAGTGATAACGCGCAAATCCACAGGACAGATCCTCGGGGGTGATGCACCTGTCTGTCGGGCCGGTTCCTGACGTCTCACAGCGAGCTGGTCCTCTAGAGGAAAAGCAGGCTGCTGGGCTCCATGGCACTAGTTTCTGGAGGTGATCCGCCTCTTCACGTAGTTTCCAGAACACTACAGTGTAAGCAGCAGGGCAAAAATGATTTCTCTTCCGCTGCAGGATCGATCGCAGACTCTGAGAATAATTTACGATGGCCTCTCAAACCGAATTATGCTCTCACCCTGTCTCCTTCATCCATAGCCGAGCTGAGTGAACGCGTCTGTCGCTCCTTTATAGCCGATAATAACTTATGCAAATACCTGTGCCTTGGTGAAGGAGAGCTTCAAGCTCAGAGGAGAAGAAGAGCAGGAGCTGCGAGCACTGAAACTGAACAGAGTGGGAACTGAATCTGTGTGTGTGTGTGAGAGAGAGAGAGAGAGAGAGAGAGAGAGAGAGAGAGAGAGAGAGAGAGAGCGAGCGCATGTGTGCTCCAACAGCATCAGTTTGAGCCGTGTGAATGGAGATGGGGAGAGGGACCTTAATTCGGGGGACACCCTGGATGGGGTGCCAATGTCGTGGCTAACAATCTTTCCAGCCTAACAAAAAACTTCAGAGACAGAGGGTTTGTAGATGTCTTTATTGAACTTTATTGAAACAATAAAGTGAGACATCCATCCATCCATCTTCTATACCACTTATCCTTTTCAGGGTCGCGGGGGAATCTGGAGCCTATCCCAGGGAGCATCGGGCACAAGGCGGGGTACACCCTGGACAGGGTGCCAATCCATCACAGGGCACAATCACATACACTTTCACACACCCATTCATATAATACGGACATTTTGGACATGCCTAATCAGCCTACCACGCGTGTCTTTGGACTGGGGGAGGAAACCGGAGTACCCAGAGGAAACCCCAGCAGCACGGGGAGAACATGCAAGCTCCGCACACACAGGACTATGGGAATCAAACCGCACGTGTTAACCACTAAGCCACAGTGTGCAGAAAGTCTAAATTATGCAAAGAAACACAGCCCTTTTTATACCTTTCTCCAAAGTGTATTCATCTTAGGCGAGATTTTTGAATTTTCTCATTAAAAACAGACCAATCTTCTCACCATGATTAATTATTCATGTCTATATGTTATCTTAAACTTGTGGAGCATGCGTTGTTAGTTGTTTTACTTGAAAAGGATTTATGAGCACAAGGTTTCTTTTTTAAAAAAGGTTTCACTCAGACAGAGTCTTTGTTTTTTGTTTCTCTCTGACCAACACATCCCTTCTTATGTCTCAATGAGCTTCTGTCTGTTTCTATCTGCTGTCCAGGCTGATATCTACCTCCCTTCCTGAGGCCTTAGCCTAACTCATTAACTGCTATTGGGCCTCACGGTTGTTTACTTACAAAAGCAGTTTTCAGCGAATATCTAATGCCAGTTTATCGCTCTGCAGATAATGCATATATATATATATATATATATATATATATATATATATATATATATATATATATATATATATATATGACAATACTCTATAACAGGCTACAATAGTAAGTGTTGTAGGTGACATTTCTTATTTAGTTTGCCAGTATGTGGTTTTGCATGTAACCAAAATAAATGTAGCACATCCAGGCTCCAACGTGGCAACTTGACTCTGCAGGGCATGTTTCCTGACTCTCTGATTTGAGTTGGTCTTCATGGCTCCATCCAGCTGAGAAACATAATGCAGACATGTGGCCCAAACCTCACGGGCTATTAGATCAGTGACGACTTGCTCCTGTAGACTGAATAACCAGTCAATTGGCAAAGCTGTTAGATCAGTGACACTTGTCCAAATGAAGTCCTTAGCATTCACTTCTCTCCCTTTTTAATATTGACATATTGAACCGGTAGAATAAAGCACAGTAAATGTTGCTGAATGTGTAATTATCATCTGTCAAATTGTAATTATTTAAAAAATTAACCTGCCACAGTGGCTAATGTTTAAAATGTGGCTCTAGCACAGTACTGGCACCAATACAGCTATATGTTAATTGCCATTTGGTACTGTGTTTCATAATAGCTGCTGAACCATCTGTTCTACTGCTCAATTTGTGCTGATCCCAAAACAGTAGTTAAGATGCTCCTGTTAAGAGAATATTGATCAGGTTTGTCAAGAGGCACGCTTAATTGTGAAGTATGACTTACGTTGTTGCGATTAATGACCTGGCTAAACCCATAATGTTCAGCCTGGAAGGTGCTTGTATCACACAATTAGACCAAGGTAATAGCTTAAGAATCAATGATGAATGGATTTCCAATTATTGCCACTTCAACACTCTTTGAAACACAAACACACACACACACACACACACACACACACACACACACACACACACACACACACACGCATAAGCCCAGCTTGGCATTTTAATGTAAAGTCATGATATCCATACACAATTTCTTTATGCACTGTATAAGAGGGGTATAATGATAAGAAGATTTGGATTGATACATCTATTTAATAGGTAATAACTAAAATGACTCGAGGCAACAATCATAAATCAATTATTACTGATTATAAATAGATCATTATAAAATAAAATAAAAAACAAGAGACAACTGGTGTGTAAAAAAATATTCTTTTTTTAAAAACTGTTGTGTAAATAGATTAGCGAGGTGATTTGCCCATAACTCTGATACTTCAAATATTCATTTTCAACATCATCATAATTCACAAATTAACTGTAGACTTACCCCAGATTCTGAACAAAGATGTTTATATATCGATCAGAAGCAACTACTGAATCCCATTGTAGTAGATTTAGTGGTATCATTAAATATCAAATCGTTGGGTGGATCTCAATCAGCTTGTTATTGTTGTTGCAGCTGACAGACGTTAGTGATTTTTTAAAACTTTTTTATTTTATTTGATGTTCTATATACGGTTTATTTGAGTCTAGTAACTTGTAAGTGTTTAATGATATTTTTTTTTAAAAATCCACTAGCTAGCCTACAATCCTGCTTGAAGTACCATGAAAGAAACACGTGTGATTAAGCTAACAAATTTATATGACGTAATGTCAGAAAGATATTGGTACTGGTGTTGTTGATAAATCCCTGTGGTGACATTTTACAACATGAGTACATAGTCATGTCACCGGAAATTGAGTCATCAGTGTCCCAGTGTGTAGTGAGCCGGAGTCTTTACCAGTGCCTGAACTCGTGTACATGGTATACTGATTCACCACATAGGAAGCAAGGGAGCTGATTGAGACTCACGCATTGCCTTATGAATTGAAATCATATCACATTGTCTGGCCTGTTTACACCCTAGCTATATTTTGATCTCTCTATCATCATGCCATAAGGATATCGAATGTTGTACAAATTGCATTTGATAACATTATGGTTATATGATCCAGTGCAATGAATTTTCCTCCCCATTTTATGTCATCTAAGTATGACCGAGAGAGAAAAAACGATCCAGGATTTTGCTGCCCACAAAGTCCTGCCACCTTGTGTGTGTGTGTGTGTACTTGCAAATCCACCTGCCTCATTAGGATAGCATGTATCACTACATTTCATCTAGATGGCTAAAGATAGTATACCATCAGATACACATAGCATCCATGATGGTGAAATAACTCCCATTTAGCAATCCACCCGCCCTTTCATTACTGCTGGATGTGATAGCTAAATACACTCCATTGCACATGGGCCACATGTGAAGATATGAAACCACATTACTGCATTAAAGGACACACCAAGCAAGGAGGAGATGGAAATGGAAAGAGGGAAGGTAATGACAGAGGCTAAGACAGAAAGACAGAGAGAGCTGTAGAGATCTCCCTGTAATTTTATAAGAACAGGGATGGAGGTCCTACTGGGTGGAACCTTCAAGAACTGGTTTGCAACCTGAAAATTCAAACACTGGAAAGACTAAACAATGTCTAGTCTGGTGTGCCTAGACTCATTTATATAAAAGATGACAATGTGTTATTATGGGTTAACTTTAAATGAATTAATTAGTTATGTCAAGTGGTTAATGTTATCCTCAAGAGCATGTCTTAAATAATTCCATGATAGATGCACTCAACAGCCAACCTGACACACATTAAATGCAGCTTGACAGTTTTTTGCACTAAGTGCTTGCCTTCCACTAACAGAATGGAGCAGGTCAGATTTCACAGCTACCGTAAGCACGGACTCAGCAGTAGGTGGGTCGTCTGCCACTATATCCAGAAATATCTGCGTTAAAGGCTACCCTCTGAAAGGGCGAGGCAGGCTGCGTATGTGTATAAATGCCTGATAATTGCATGTGTCTAAAAGCAGTGAGCATTGCGAGCTTTGCGCACAACCACAGACTGCAGACACATGAGAGAGAGCACAGTGTTCCACCGCTGCAGCTCAACCAACATTAACTAACCACAGAAACAAAAATCTGTAGTTACACAAATGAAAATAGCCTGTCTCTGCTTAGACATGGGGCATAGCTTAGCAGAAGAGTATGAAGTGTGCAGCCAAGGACATGAATAGCAAGTGGTTTATGTTTTTAGGAGTATGTGTGAGAGCAGGAAAGTCCTATTTTCACATTATTATGATGAGTTGCATATTATAGAGTAAAACAATATTGAATTCATAAATTAGCAGTCATGTGTTTCTTCATTTACATGAAAGATGACAATGTAGTAGTAGTAATAGTAGTAAAGGGAGAATACCATGAAAATGATAAATAAATAAATAAAATACAATGTATAAAGGACAAATGAAGGGAAATAAAAATGAAAGTAGGTGCTATTCCTAGTAATGGTGATTGAAGGAGCTACATCAGTGGTCACCAACCCTGTTTCTGGAGATCTACCTTCCTGAAGACTTTAGCTCAAACCATAATCGTGCCCACAGGACCATCTAATCATTGCCTTAAGAAGTTCTTGATCAACTAAAACAGGTGTGTTAGATTTTGGCTGGAGATGAAAGGAACAGATCTCCAGCAGATTTCCAGGAACAGGGTTGGTGACCACTGAGCTACATGGTCCAGTTAAGTGTAAAGACTGAGAAGAGAAGGAATGGACTCTCATTACATGAACTGAGCAAACGTGATATTGTGGGCCTTGTCATATAGTGACACCAAGTGGACACTGGGGAAATGGGGGACATTTTTGACCTTTGTTATCCGCTAGAGTTTTCCAAACTCAGAGTATCCTATACAGATATTAAACCAATATTATTCCATCCATATAAATGTGCTTGTCAAACTTTTAGACCATCTTTGCCAACTTGTAAGGTATTCTACAACTTTCTTATTACTTGATGAATCTGATCAGTACATGTTTGAATTACAGGGGTCCCAAAAGTCTCCATACATAGGGGACAATGTTTGCCAGTACCACAATGGTTATGCCGTCATCAGTGGATGTTCATGGACGTCCACTTCTCGGTTGGTTCGCAACACTTCCGGTCTTTTTTAATTTGTTATCATGTTTGGAAACAGTGTTGTGTGGGATGTGCTTGCCATGTTTCCTGTTAAAGTCCATTGCGACCTTGGCAGATTCCCGATCCAGTCATGAGAATGATTTCAATATGTTCAAATTTATTCAAAGGCATTCTTATAGGCTAACTGAAATATATGTATATAATATAAACTAAGTATGAAAAATTTTGAAAGACATTTTGCTAAAAAGTGTTAATTTCCCCCTATGTATGGAGACTTTTCGGATACCCTGTAAACAGGTATACAGTACTTTCTAATAAACTCATAGTTGTGTTATATTCTTTAAAAAAAAAAAAACTATGATGAGGCAGTAATTCAGAACTTTTTTCCTTTCTACCGTTTGACTAGCTTGGTCTGTGTTATGGCAGCTGTTTGCTGGTCAGACTAAGATGTTTACACTAACTTCTCAAAAAAATAAAGCACCAATAAACAAATGAGCACCAGAATCATTAAGCACTTAACAAATATATCAATAAAAACATACTTAATTTCTTTCAGGGTCAAGTTTTCCTTTCCTTTAATCAGCTAAATGAGTAACCATGATGAAAGAACTTGGGGGGTGGGGGGACAATAGAAACCCTCAAAGAACGTGTCATGCTTTTAATGGTTATAATAGGAATTGCATTGGTTTTACTGGAAACTGTAATGGTTACTATGGGTCTCTACTGGTTGAATCTGTTACCTTCTCTTGGTGACATGTTATCTCTAGTGGATACCATTAAGGACCAGTAATGTAATGGCAATGGGTTTAATGATTATCTGATGGTTTGTACTAGTATTTGTAGTGTAAACCAGGGGTTCCCAAACTTTTCCAGGGCAAGGCCCCCCAAATGGAAGTAACATTTGACTGAGGCCCCCCTTTTGCAAGATGACTTTAAAACACATTAAAAATACAGACTTTTGAATATACCCCCCGCCTTTTATTAATATTTACATATACATCTTTATATTACATTAGATTAGGAATTGATTGTGTGTGTGTGTGGTTGTCTGAGAGTGAGAAAGAGAAAACATACTAGTGGGAGGGATGGGCACACCAAATTGTTGAGGCCCCAGGGCGCCCCCTAGCGGCCTCCAAGGGGGCCGCGGTCCCCACTTTGAAAACCACTGGCGTAAACCATCAGTTTTGTGTTTGTTTGTTTTTGTTTGTTTTTAGCAGGGATGCATCCACAACATGTACGCATTATGAACTGAAAAGCTGCTCAACTTGAGATGAGTTTTTAAGTTATATTGAATCAATATCGCTGCCAGGGATGTGAGAGAAATTTGTCATTAAACGGGGTAATCTTTTTCTGAACCTTTTGAATGTATTTTTCACCAAGAAAGAGAACTTAGGTGTACAGTTGCATTGTTAAGTGTCTACATGAAATAATATAATGAGAAATATTTATTTTTCTAACAGTGTAAACAAAAAACAAAACAAAAACAAAAAAAGGTTATTAGGAACCAGGCTGCTGCAAAGAATAGATTTCATTTGTATGTTTAATCATGCTACCTAAACTGTCCACCAGGTGGCGATATACACTACTGTTTGCCATAACTCGTAGAAGAAGCAGAAGAAGATGTTCTAGAGAGTTCCAAGTGCATTGTGGGAACGTCATCGGCACCGGTCTTCCTCTCTAAGTTGCAAAAATGATGGTAAGTGTACAATCATGTCTGTTATGTCTGGTAATCTACCTCCATCCGTCCTGAGAACTCATCATAAATCATCCTTCCGTTATTATACTGTCGGAAGATGTTAATTCGGCTGAACCTGTGGGTTTATTTTCTCCACAGAGGATTGTAATTGTGAATTTGAGCTTGTTAAAGTGGCGTTAGCTGCGGCGCTGTTAGCCGCCGGGGCTGTATGGTTTTGTTCTTTGCTTGCGCTTGTGTTTGCTTCTCGGTTTGTGAGGTTTGGTATCCATGATAGTTGAGTCTGTCTGAATAGCTGAAATAAGTGAAATAAGATTCACTGTGAACATTGTGAGTGTTTCTAAGCTGATGCTGTGATGTGGGATAAAAGCCACACCTCTTCATGGTAACAAGCTAATAGGGGATATGGATTGCTAACGGCTACAGAAATCACTGTCGGCTTTTGGGTTCATTTCGGAAGCTTTTTTTTCTTTTCATCCTTTACATTACTTATATTTCGTTGAGTAAAGGTGTTCTGCATGGAATATATCTCTAACACACACACTTTAGTTTTGTGAAGTCTCGGTTCAACCAAATGGACATTATCCACCCTGGACGCAGATGCATTAGGTGACAGTGACCTGCTCACACCACTGCAGATACTAATAAATATAAAGATTTTAAGTTAAGTCTCCTCGCCACATCAGGGTAAACCAAATCCACACAATTATCTGAACATATTATACTGTAACATGCACATCTTCTAGCTGACCAAACTAAAAAAATTTTTTAATGGTTTGTACTTGACATTTATGTTGTGCAACGTCCTGTTAGAAACCTTTAATTGACAGCTTCTGACACTGGAGACTCCTTCTATAAATGTTAACTAAACCCCTCCTTACAGATAGCCTCGCCATATCAATGGTTATTTATTTTTCTTTGTTTGATAAGCCATCTTGTTTTTCTCTTTATTATTAGTCAGGGATTACAGGTGTATCTCAAAAAATCCGAATATTGTGGAAAAGTTCTTTGTTGTCTGTAATTTATATATATATTTTTTAAAGTGGAGCTTTCATATTTTCTAGATTCATTACAAATAAAGTGAAATATTTCAAGCCTTTTTTGTTTTAATGTTGATGATTTCATGGAAATTAAAAATCCAGTATCTCAAAATATTAGACTGAAGAATTTATAATACAGAAATGTTGACCTTCAGAAAAGTATGTTAATTTACTTGGTCGGGGCTCCTTTTGAACGAATTACTGCATCAATGCAGCGTTGCATGGAGGCAATCAGCCTGTGGCACTGCTGAGGTGTTCTAGAAGCCCAGGTTGCTTTGATAGCAGTCTTCAGCTCGTCTGTATTGTTGGGGCTGGTGTTGCTCATAGATTCTCTATGGGGTTCAGGTCAGGCGAGTCGTCCGGCCAATCAAGCACAGTAATACCACGGTCAGCAAACCAGTTACTAGTAGTTGTGGCACTGTGGGCAGGTGCCAAGTCCTGCTGGAAAAGTAAATCGGCATCTCCATAAAGCTCGTCAGCAGATAGAAGCATGAAGTGCTGTAAAATCTCCTGGTAGACGCTGCATTGACGCTCAACTGGAGAAAACACAGTGGAACAACACCAGCAGATGACATGGCACCTCAAATCATCACTGATTGTGGAAACTTCACACTGGACTTCAAGCAACTTGGATTCTGTGCCTCTCCACTCTTCCTCCAGACTCTGGGACCTTGATTTCCAAATGAAATGCAAAATTGACTTTCATCTTCCCCATAATTGTGGTTGTGTGTACTGAACCAGACTGAGGGAGTAAAGGCTCAGGAAACCTTTGAAGGTGTTTTGAGTTAATTCGCTGATTAGAACTCTTCTCAGGTCCACATTTCTGTATTATAAATTCTTTATTCTAATATTATGATTCTGGATTTTTGATTTCCGTGAGCTGTAAGCCGTAATTATCAAGATTAAAACAACAAAAAGGCTGGAAATATTTCACCTTATGTATAATGAATATATGAAAGTTACACTTTTTGAATTAAATTACAGAAAAAATTTACTTTTCCACAATATTCAAATTTTTTGAGATGCACCTGTATGTGGAGCATCCACCATGTATGTCTCTGTGAATTAGCTGTCGGAGAGCCGTGCTGTTTTAGAAAATTAGTACAACTTTTGAACAAATAAGATTCAAGAATTAATAACATTGGAGTGCAAGAGAACAGTCAGTCTAATGATTTAATCAGATTGCTAGTCTATGGATGTCTTAAAAACTTGCACTAAAGTGCTAATGGATAACATTTTGGAAGAACAATAATACATGGCAGGTTATTCGGTTGCTCTGCCATACAGAAAGAGTAATACAAGTGCTGTTCACATGCAGGGTTTTACTGAAGTTCTATTGCTACTTTAATTGTCAAATTCAAGTCACACTGAGCATTTTGTCTCTCTGGACCTTGCTAAGTTTTTTATTTCTTTCCTCTGCACAGCCCACACCGGTAATCCTGCTGAAGGAGGGTACAGACACGTCCCAGGGTGTCCCTCAGCTTGTCAGCAACATCAATGCCTGCCAGGTGATTGCTGAGGCTGTGCGCACCACGCTGGGTCCCCGTGGCATGGACAAGCTCATCGTTGACAACAGAGGTGAGAATGAGATTTTCCTCAGATTTCTGCAAAGTCATCACACCCGTCATGGAGAGAGAGTGATCAGAGTACTGTCACTTAGGTTCAACTAATACTAAGGCAATGATAAGAGTGCTGAAGTTGCGTATGTTTGCAGGTAAGGCCACCATCTCTAACGATGGAGCTACCATCCTGAAGCTGCTGGATGTGGTTCACCCTGCAGCCAAAACCCTGGTGGACATTGCTAGGTCTCAGGATGCTGAGGTGCAGATTTAAATGTGACTCCATGTTTGAAAGTACCTTACGATGTCAGGAAATGCTCAAGCTCATACTTTTGGGTGCGTCTCTCCAGGTCGGCGATGGCACCACCTCTGTAACGCTGCTTGCGGCAGAGTTTCTGAAGCAGCTGAAGCCATACGTAGAGGAGGGGCTTCACCCGCAGACCATCATCCGAGCTTTCCGCACCGCCACGCAGCTCGCCGTCAAAAAGATTAAAGAGATTGCAGTCACCGTCAAAAATGATGACAAGCAGTGAGTCTGAGCCCAATGCTTTCAGCTCATCTAGCTAACAGATTATAATGACGCTTCAGTATCTACATGTTCTGCTATTGAGTAGAAAACAGATGCTTTTTAATTTGGACTTTTAACTGCAAGTGTTATCTTTTGTTAAACCAGGTTAATGTGTGGATAATGTTTTTGACTATTAGCAAGAAATAATTCTCTCTCTCTCTCTCAGGGAGCAGAGACATTTGTTGGAGAAGTGTGCTGCAACAGCACTGAACTCAAAGTTGATTGCTGTCCAGAAGGAATTCTTCTCCAAGATGGTGGTGGATGCAGTGATGATGCTGGATGAACTGCTGCCACTCAAGATGATTGGCATGAAGAAAGTTCAGGGTGGAGCTTTGGAGGTGAGAACCCAGGGCCTCCCAGTTATAAATAACAAGCATATAAGATTTTCTACTATGGCTACATGGAATGACCAGTCTTTTTGTTAATGTCTGTATCTGCTAACTGTTGTAATATAAGTTCAGCACATTCATGCGAATGAGATTGTAATCAAAAGTCTATTTAAACATGTTCAACAACCAATTGCTCCAAGATTGCAGGAACTGAATATGTTCAGTATTCTCTGATCTTTGATATGTTCTCTGATCTTTGATATGTTCTCTGATCTCTTGTTGGGAAAACATTATGAGTTAAGAGGTGGGAATATAGTTGGTGTCAGGAGTTCTTGGTTACATTTAAACAGGTTCTAATATGTAAGTGCATATACCACATGAGTATAAATCCAGCTGTATGGTTTTTGTAATTAACCCTACTGTTTGGTTCTGCAGGAATCTCAGCTGGTGGCTGGTGTGGCCTTTAAAAAGACCTTCTCCTATGCTGGCTTTGAGATGCAGCCTAAAAGTTACGAGAAACCTAAGATCGCCCTCCTGAACATCGAGCTGGAACTGAAGGCAGAGAAGGACAATGCTGAAGTCCGTGTCAACAATGTTGAGGTCGGTAGTCTGCTCAGATTGTACCATCCCTCTCCTTGGCTATTTGGTTCTAAAAAGCAGCTTAAGTTCTTCTTTTTTCACCTTTTTTTTAATGATCTTAAGCTGTTTTAATCTTATTTTGATTGTTTTTGTCCTAAAACACAGTGTTCCATTATGTATGTTACAAAGAATTTTGGGCGTTGGCTGTGGGTGAGAGTTAAAAAAAGTTGTCATTGTGTGTAGAGAGATAGATTATTAATTCCCGTGCGTGTGTGTGCATATGTTCTGTCCTCCAGGACTATCAAGCCATTGTGGATGCCGAATGGAACATCCTGTATGATAAGCTGGAGAAGATCTGCAAGTCTGGAGCCAAAGTGGTGCTGTCCAAACTTCCCATCGGGGATGTTGCTACGCAGTACTTTGCTGATAGAGATATGTTCTGCGCTGGACGTGTCCAGGAGGAGGATCTGAAGAGAACCATGATGGTATGGGTTGGTTTCTCTTGTCAGTGGTCCAGCTTCTGCTGCTTTGAGATTTTTGTGTGTATAAGATATATATATATATATATATATATATATATATATATATATATATATATATATATATATATATATATATATATATATATATATATATATATATATATATATATATGTATATATATATATATATATATATATGTATATATGTATATATGTAATTTGTGTGTCACTGACACTTTGGTCAGGATTGTTTGTTAATTTTGTATGGTTGCTAAAGCATACAGTGAGGGGGGGAAAAAAGTATTTGATCCCCTGCTGATTTGCCCACTGACAAAGAAATGATCAGTCTATAATTTTAATGGTAGATTTATTTGAACAGTGAGAGACAGAATAACAACAAGAAAATCCAGAAAAACACATGTCAAAAATGTTATAAATTGATTTGCATTTTAATGAGGGAAATAAGTATTTGACCCCCTCAATCAGATTTCTGGCTCCCAGGTGTCTTTTATACAGGTAACGAGCTGAGATTAGGAGCACACTCTTAAAGGGAGTGCTCCTAATCTCAACTTGTTACCTGTGTAAAAAACACCTGTCTACAGAAGCAATCAATCAATCAGATTCCAAACTCTCCACCATGGCCAAGACCAAAGAGCTCTCCAAGGATGTCAGGGACAAGATTGTAGACCTGTCTGGAATGGGCTACAAGACCATTGCTAAGCAGCTTGGTGAGAAGGTGACAACAGTTGGTGCGATTATTCACAAATGGAAGAAACACAAAAGAACTGTCAATCTCCCTCGGCCTGGGGCTCCATGCAAGATCTCACCTCGTGGAGTTGCAATGATCATGACAACAGTGAGGAATCAGCCCAGAACTACACGGGAGGATCTTGTCAATGATCTCAAAGCAGCTGGGACCATAGTCACCAAGAAAACAATTGGTAACACACTACGCTGTGAAGGACTGAAATCCTGCAGCGCCCGCAAGGTCCCCCTGCTCAAGAAAGCACATATACATGCCCGTCTGAAGTTTGCCGATGAACATCTGAATGATTCAGAGGACAACTGGGTGAAAGTGTTGTGGTCAGATGAGACCAAAATGGAGCTCTTTGGCATCAACTCAACTCGCCGTGTTTTAGGAGGAGGAATGCTGCCTATGACCCCAAGAACACCATCCCCACCGTCAAACATGGAGGTGGAAACATTATGCTTTGGGGGTGTTTTTCTGCTAAGGGGACAGGACAACTTCACCGCATCAAAGGGACGATGGACGGGGCCATGCACCGTCAAATCTTTGGTGATAACCTCCTTCCCTCAGCCAGGGCATTGAAAATGGGTCGTGGATGGGTATTCCAGCATCACAATGACCCAAGACACACGGTCAAGGCAACAAAGGAGTGGCTCAAGAAGAAGCACATTAAGGTCCTGGAGTGGCCTAGCCAGTCTCCAGACCTTAATCCCATAGAAAATCTGTGGAGAGAGCTGAAGGTTCGAGTTGCCAAACGTCAGCCTCGAAACCTTAATGACTTGGAGAAGATCTGCAAAGAGGAGTGGGACAAAATCCCTCCTGAGATGTGTGCAAACCTGGTGGCCAACTACAAGAAACGTCTGACCTCTGTGATTGCCAACAAGGGTTTTGCCACCAAGTACTTTAAATCATGTTTTGCAGAGGTCAAATAGTTATTTCCCTCATTAAAATGCAAATCAATTTATAACATTTTTGACATGTGTTTTTCTGGATTTTTTTTGTTGTTATTCTGTCTCTCACTGTTCAAATAAATCTACCATTAAAATTATAGACTGATCATTTCTTTGTCAGTGGGCAAACGTACAAAATCAGCAGGGGATCAAATACTTTTTTCCCCTCACTGTAGCTAGAAACGTACTTAATACGATAAATATATTTATTTATGCATCGATATATGCATTTTATTGGCTATTACTGTGCATTCTGCGTAGGGCTGCAGCAACTAATCGGTAATAATTGATCATTAAAATAATCGGCAACGAATTTCAGTATGGATTAGTTGTATCTTTGACGTTAGTTTGGATACCACTTTTTTTTAGCGTTTTTAATATAGTGATTTAATTTCTGCCTTAAATCTTGTGGGCAATCAGTTGTTTTTGTTTTCAATGTATAATGTTAATTTTTTAGTAAAAATTCTTTGCACAGTGTAGAGCAGCCCACATAGATACATTTTAAGACCTTTTTCATAGCCTTCAATTTGCACAGTGTTTCAAGGACAAAATTGCTCAGAGTGTGAAATCTCTTTAATCATATAAATAATTGATTATCAAAATAATCATTAGTTGCAGCCCTAATCCTGAACCTAAATTGCAGCCCTAAACCTAAGAAAGCTGAGTGAATGTGGTGTCTCCTCCAGGCCTGCGGTGGCTCTATCCAGACAAGTGTTGGCTCCCTCACTGATGATACACTCGGTACCTGCGAGTTCTTTGAGGAGGTGCAGGTCGGAGGAGAGAGGTAATGATGGTTCATTCACACTCTATGATGTGCACTTCCTTAATCATGTGAAAAGCAACATACGTGACCATTATAGTTGTGTGGACCATTAAGAGAAACTTCAGTGTGTCTAAGCATATACCAACATTAAAATGTGCAGACTGAACACGTTTAGATCCACTTTTCTAGGTACAACTTTTTCAAGGGTTGCCCCAAGGCCACCACGTGCACCTTTATCCTGAGGGGTGGAGCCGAGCAGTTTATGGAGGAGACGGAGCGATCGCTGCATGATGCCATTATGATTGTACGCAGAGCCATCAAGGTGTGTTATCGGTCATAATGCAGCTTGTGAGAGAGTTTTGGAAACGTTTTCATTTATTGTAGAATTGATGTACACGGTTTTGTCAAATGAAAAAATGTGTAATCTTTCGATTACAGAACGACTCGATTGTGGCTGGAGGTGGTGCTATAGAGATGGAGTTGTCCAAATATTTGAGGGACTATTCCAGGACCATCCCAGGCAAGCAGCAGCTGCTGATAGGAGCCTATGCAAAAGCACTGGAGGTCATTCCCAGACAGCTGTGTGACAACGCTGGCTTTGATGCAACTAACATCCTCAACAAGCTCCGGGCCAGACACGCACAGGTAAGAATACTTATGGTTATACCCACTGTTCTCACGCTCACACACACACATGACCAATCTATGAGGGTTAGACTGACTGAAACTGAAAACTACTAATTTGATACCTTTCTGTAAATATGTGTGGATAGAGTGGCCCACTTTCCTGGAAGGAGGCTATTTGACTGACATTGACAACAGGGTACAAGAAGGGGTCTGTGGTTGGACATCTGCAAATACAGCAGTATATTGTTGGCTCAAAAAAAAAATTTCCAAACAAAGCTAATTTATAAAAGTGGAATGTTGTGAATTTTCTTCAGTTCAGTGAACTGAATATTCTTGCCTACTTTGTTAGTGTTCAAACATGAAGTTTTTCTGATGGAAACTGTG
Source organism: Ictalurus punctatus (assembly GCF_001660625.3). NCBI lineage: Eukaryota > Metazoa > Chordata > Actinopteri > Siluriformes > Ictaluridae > Ictalurus > Ictalurus punctatus. The sequence goes on from NC_030422.2 coordinate 21,034,534, forward strand.
CACTGAAGTGTTTTTTGTAAACACAGAAATAGCGAGGAAAAAGTGTACAAAAAGATTACACACACACTGTACCTCAGAGCATCTGAGACTTCTTGTTAAGCACCATTTTACAGTGTTCTGGTTTTACACTGGTTCTGTATGTGCAGAATCTACACTAGCTACAGCCATTGGTCATTTTAACATCCCAGCTGTTGGTATGAGGTTTTTTTTTTTGTTGTTGTTTTTTTTGGTCTGAAGGTAAACGAGCAGTGAGGATGAGATGATGTTTCTGTGGTGGATCATCCTCAGCACAGCAGCGGCATTAATATCCACTTGTATCCAAAATGATTGATTTGAATAGATCCTTTTTTTTTTTTTAAATGTATAGAGCGTTAATGCATTCGCAAATTGTGTGTCTGTCAGGGTGGAATGTGGTACGGCGTGGACGTGAACAACGAGGACATCGCTGATAATTTCCAGGCGTGTGTGTGGGAGCCAGCCATTGTGCGCATCAACGCTCTGACCGCTGCCTCCGAGGCCGCCTGCCTCATCCTCTCTGTGGACGAGACCATTAAAAACCCCCGCGCTAATGCTGAAGGCCCTTCAGCACCTGGTGGTAGAGGCAGGGGTCGTGGTAGGCCCCATGCCCATTAGAATGTCTCATATACACACACACACACATACATGCACCAACCTTGAGCACAGCAGCTCTGTATATGTGTAGCCTCTGGACTGTTAGAAGATCAAAATGATGCAGTTATGGTCCCATTTTACTTACTAACCTTTTACTGAATACCTACAAAATTATTAGCTGTTTCATGTGTTGGCTTCCAGCTATGGAGTGCAAAAGAAAGTGCAGATTGCTAAATGCATTGCTAATCCTTATGTATATGGTTTTGTAAGTAAAGTGGGATTTTGGCTGTTTACATAGCAGCTGCTTGTTTTGTTAGTCTGATTACACACACAAGGACTTTCTGGTTTGTGAAATTGTAGAAGCACTGATACTGGACATCGAGCCAGACTGCAGGATGTTCCCATGTTGTCATTTGGTGGAACTATTTATTGGACCATTAAAATCCGTACTTTGACATTTCATCTGCTGTCTTGTTTGTTTATTTCTTTATTTAAATGCTGAAGCTCTAAGAAGGTTTAGCAGTATTTTTGCTGCCATATTCTCAACTTTTTCATGTACTTTGTTTGATGGCATGCAGAGTATTGAACTTAAACACAGTAGTTATAGCAACTCTATGGACTGGTTTTTTCCAAGGATGAATACTAGATTAGGTTTTGGGTTCATAATATGTATTGGGTATGTATTCAAAGTTACTGCATAGCAAAAAACGACCACTTAAAGAAAATAATGTGAGAACATTTGTGTACATTTTATAATGTGTATGTGACTCCTCTGAAGTCCTTATGATTAACTTGCATTCCAGCCTTTCAGTACATTTTGAAATATCCAGTTTCTCCCCAAGCAACTAGGTGGCATTGTTGGTTTAAAAGTAAAAAAAAAAAAGAAAAATGTGTAAGTATCTGCATAACAGGTTTGATAAAAAAAAAAACATGACTACTTGGACAGTAATAATTTTCAGCAATAGTAACAATCTACAAAAATAAAGTTTTGAAGTGGTTTCTTATCATGAGACAGCTTGATAAACTGTAAGAAAATGTGCCAAACTATTTTAGGAGCCTTGATGGATGGAATCTGAATTAGTGAATAGTTTTGAATAGTTTTGAATAGTTTAGAATTTTTGAATAGTTCATATACCTATTGTCTTTTCCTCAAAGTGTGGGTAATTTGGTTAGTTAGACAGGAAGTCAATAGAAGCCTTGACCTGTCTCCCTGTGTCCATGTCAATAGCAGTCACTTTAATTTCGGTGTCTCCGAACTGCATGGTGGCTCGTATCTCCCTGCGCTCAAGCGCTGCTCCATTTGTGCTGCTGCTGATGGCGCCTGCCTCTGGTTCGGGCAGATCCAGAGTTATGGTGCCACACTTCCTCACTCCAGCATCAGTAATATACACCACATCATCACTGGTGCAGCAGTAAATATTTATTATAATCTTCCTTTGGCCCACTCTGGCTGGGGTGTAGCTCCGCCTAACCACCTCCCCCAAGGCCACCGATTGGTCAGTGCAAACGAAGCGATCAAGGATGTCTGTGCACCAATGCCGGCCATCTTTGATGAGAAGTTTCTCACTTGGATGACGACCCTCGACAAAGCGGTTTAAGACACCAACGCCATACGTTAATGGGCAGCGGCGGACTCGCACTACTGTGGGGTCTAAGCCAAACAGCACTGCACCCTTCAGGATGGTAAGACCCACATCCTGAGGGATGATGATGCGGCAGCGCTGCCCCAGTGCATTCTGGACTGCACGCTGGAGCATAGGAGACTCGGCGAAACCACCCACCAAGAACAGGAAGCGCACGTTCTTTACTTCCTCCTTCTCCATCAGGTCCTCTATTATAAATGTAAAAAAGAAGAGTTTACTCAGCTGTGTTTATAGGTTTTTGTGGGGGGTTTTTCCAAAGTGTGTGAGTAGAGAGTGTTTGTCTTACCAATATGTTTGATGATCTTGCTGATGGTAGGTTGGAAAAGCTCATTTGTAGCTTCTGCCGTGAGCCTTAGCATCCCTTGTGAGGACCATTTTACTATATTCATACTGAAAGAGACATCAAAATGAATGGTCTGACACTGGAAAGTGAAAATGCACATTTTGATAAGCTGTGTTAACAGTAGAGACTCTAATGTTCAGCCTTTTATTGATGTTTCAAAACAATAATATTTTCCCATTACCATATTATTTTGTATAGGTGCACTTTAACAGTACATTAGTTATTATTAGTATGTCCCATGCAGGCATTACATTACATTTATTCACTTAGCAGATGCTTTTATCCAAAGCGACTTACAAATGAGAAAGATACAAGCAAAGGCAGGCAACTGGTGTTTTGTCTTTTTTGTCATTTTTGCAAAAAAAAAATTCAAAAATGACAAGTTGCATTAGATAAATTACATATACTAACAAAATATATACTGCACCTTTAATACTATCAAATCCATGTCTACATTTCAAGAGGCATGTTTCCGTTTATCCTACCACTACCTAGTTGGCCATGTGAGAACAATCATACTTGCTCTTGCGTAGCGCTGTTTCCACACTCTGGCCACAGTGTCTCTTGTAGAAGTCGATGAAGGAAAAGGGCAGTGAGATGTTAAGTGCACTCGTCCTGTTTGGGGCTGCTGTGCGTTTACGAGCCTCAAAGGCGATGGTCAGGTCCACCCAAGCAGCCGGACGCTTGGCTTTAAACGTTTCAATGAAGTCTGCCCCAAATATCTTACACAGCATGGCCTCAAAAGCCAGGTCTACACCTACTGCACCATACGGACCTCCTGAAGAACACAGAACAGAATCACTTGAGTGCTTACTGCAGTATATTGCACTAAAACTGATGAAAATGTCAATGGAAATAGTACACTGCTTCATGGGGTTGGGGGCTGTTATGAATATCATGATACTTAAATCAATACTCGTGCATATTTTCCAAAACATTTGGCAGAGTTCTCTTCACTAAGAAAAGAACAAAAACCTGTTCACTCAAACTTGAAAAAGCAGTTGTCAGGTCAATAAACAGTCATGCAAAGAAAAAAAAAATGTGGAAAGCTTTCATGAATTCTTCGGTCAAAGGCATTTACAAGTTAAGCTCTACATTTGTATAATTCATCTTTTAAGAGCTTGGAATACTATTTCAGTGGGGGGAATGTTTGTGGTTGTGTGTTTCCAGCGATTTATTTTCCTTGGTGTAATTAACCAGAAAGAGTGTTTTACTGTATTGCACCAGTGCTGATCCTAACTCTCTTTATTAGTTTATAATATATAGTTACTAGGGGGGCACAGTGGCTTAGTGGTTAGCACATTTGCTTCACACCTCCAGGGCAGAGGGTTCAATTCCCGCTTCAGCCCTGTGTGTGGAGTTCTCCCTGTGCTTCGGAGGTTTCTTCTGGGTACTCCGGTTTCCGCCCCAGTCCAAAAACATGCATTGTCCGTAGTGTATGAATGGGTGTGTGTGATTATTCCCTGCGATGGATTGGCACCCTGCCTTGTGCTCCATGCCATCTGGGATAGGCTCCAGACCCAGTAAGACCCAGACTCAGTAAGGAATTGATGGATGGATATTATAGTTACTGTATAGTTTACAACATATAGCATATTTTAAAAGTTGTATGGAATTCAATAACTTTTTTCAACAAGTTAAAGTTTTTCTGTTCTATTCTAAGTTCAGAGAAATGTCAACTTCTTTGTTATGGTAATAGAGATTTGATTCATTTTATGCTAAGGTATTTCTTTTTCTCAAGAGATCTTCTCAGCGTTTAGCTGGAACAGATAAATCAACAAATCAAAAGTATATGAAAAAAAATTATATAGTAATAAATTAATAGAGTATTACATCCAGTCAGCCACTTGTTACAGGTTTTTACTGCCACAACTTATTGTTCTCATACAGGCTAGGAACATTATTAGCATATACTTAGAAAACTGCATGACATAATGCCTCTCATTATAATAAGCATATGGCCATGTGCTCCACTCCTGCACTCACCTGATGCTTTGTACAGCTCCTTCAGTGTTCCCTGAGGCTGCTCAATCTGATGTACCGTGAGATCCACTGTCCCGCCTCCACAGTCTGCCACTATGTACTTATCCCCTACAACAACACACATGCAGTTCGCAAGGGGTCATTCCTCTAAAGTAAAGCATAAAGTTTCATTTTGCACTGAAAATGCATTTAGTTTAGGGTTAGGCTAAACATACCTGTAAAAAGTCGTTCAATTTTAATGGCATTAGAGAAAGCACTAGTGAGAAGAGGAACACAGCATGAGCGCATAAAGAGAACATAACGGACATAGCGTGAGGGCATAAAGCATGGAAAGTAGAGAGGGAGCATACAGTATACTGTAAATGCTGCTTCACTTTAGAGGCCTCCATTCCCAGGGGGACCACCCACATCCCTCTTACTATGGGGGTGTCTTGGACATAGCAGTCGAAAATGTCCAACGGTCACCCAATTCCCCAACCAAAGTCATCACTAACAAGCGCAAACTATTTTTGGGTTTTGTGTGAGGAGTTGGCTCATATTCCGTATGTCTCTGTGTGTCTATCTCGTCTACTCTCTCTCTCTCTTGCTTGCTCGCTCGCTCCTCCTCTCTCTTGGCAGGAAACATCTGGACCTGAAGAACTGATTATTTTGACCTGGACCTCCTGAGCTTGCCTGGCAAGCAATAGCATGCTTTAAAATACACACACCCCCACAAAGCACCTCCATGGAGATATAGCAGCTGCAGCCAGAAATAACATACATGTGATTACCGGCACATTCAAATGTGAGTTTGAAATTACAGCAGAAAAATATGTAATTGTACAGTTTCAGAACAACAAGAATCACTTCTCTGTTCCAGTTATTCACAGATTAAATTATATTAAACATCACGTACAGGAAGTATGGGCAAAGCGATTGGCTTTTTTGTGTCCCTTGTGTAATAGATTGATATTGTGTAACACCAGGATATTATACCTTTCTCAGGAAATGAAAAGCCATGTACTCTGGTGTGTTTGTGTGGGGGTTTTGTTTGGCTGGTTTTATATGTTGAAATAGTCATGGTTGGGCAGTCTGATTTGTGTTTGTTGTATCAATGTCAAACATGTCTGGTTACAGTTCTGCTCGTTGGCTTTTTAATAAGCCAATTCATTCCATCTATAAATGCAGTTTGCCTGCTTCTCTCAACTGCTGCAAATCTCTGTCACAGCATATGAGTCCTTAGGCAGCGTATCTTTTTAACTGTACATGGCAATGTGGATGTGTGAGTACCTCATCCATTTAATGACTTTTAATTATTAAGAAAATAATTAATATGAATAAACATTACATTATACCGTTCCACTTCTATTTCTTTTTTGTCTCGTAAAGGTAATTACAGAAAAAAAATATAATTAAGGTTATATAAAGGTCTACCATTTTATTTAAACGTTAAATGTTCCAAAACATATATTCACAACAGTACAACAATCCTTTTCATCTGCATTCATGTTCAGAAACTGGTTTATTTTGGTCAGTGGATACAGAGCCAATCCTGGAAACACTGGGCGTGAGGTAGGAATACATCCAGTCTGTCACAAGGCACCATACACACACATTCACACCTAGGGGTAATTCGTAAATGTCGCAGTCCACCTGGGAGGTGAGAGGAAACCGGTGTACCTGGAGGAACCCGACACAAACATGCAAAACTCTACACAGATACTAACCGAAGCTCAGGATCGAACCAGTCAACCTGGAGCTGTGAGATGCCAAGAATACCCGAAGCACCTCTGTAACACATCCTACAACTATCTATGTGGCATATTCTTCATATGACTTTTTTTTTGTTTGAAAACCTTTTTCCATCTTCAACCTATATATGTGTGCTACGTTTCTTACCCGTCTGCATCTCAGACCACAGTTCCCCAGTTCCACTCTCCACGAGAAATGTTCGGCTGTGTCTGGCCCTGCGAAGCTGTTCACGTGCTGTAATATACAAACATACACTTCACTCTGTAATCTGTGAACCATTGTTACTAATCAGCAGCACATGAACTTCATTAGCAAAAACCACATTACAACAAGAAGTAAAGGGACGGGGGTTGGGGTGGAGGTCCAGAACAATAATAAAGCCCATATTTTTCATGAACATGAGCTCTTTTTCTTTAACATATACTCTTCTCTGTTGTTCAGCTTAGCTGACAGGACTACATGGACTTTGTGTGGTTTACTGTATGAGTGGCAGCATTAGTTACAGTACATGCTTAATGATGAATACTCAAGGAGGAATGGTCTCTGATTCTCATTCAGGCTGAAGCAAATGAGTGCGTGTATTCCAGGGGGAATGTTTTTATTGTTGCTGTAAAACAAAGCATTTCCTCACTTAATGCTTGTCATATTAACTGTGACCCTTAATTTCAGTTGAGCTTCAGCCAGTTCATTTAGGTTACATCTGATTCAACTGTGCTTCTATGGCTTGCATGATGCAGTTGTAAGGCATAGAAGTTATTTGCTGAAATCATTATAAAATAGTTTATCAGATACCCTTATCCAGAATGAGTTGCATAAGTGTCTCTATTAAAACATATCCGAATGTATGCATATCAGGATCTAGAATATCAAGCTAAAGCCTGTCTGAGCGGAGTTAGTACGAGTAGGTACAGTAACAAAAACCGTCAAGTGTTGTTGTTGTTGTTTTTTTTTAATGTGGCTCATTAAACATATTTAACTCATTAAATATGGCTAAAAGTATGTGGACACCTTACTAATCACTCCCATGTGCTTGTTAGACATCTCAATCCATATTTATCCCCCCTTTGCTGTTATAATAACCTCCACTCTTCTGGGACAGCTTTCCACTAGATTTTGGAGCACGGCTGTGGGGGTTTGTGTCCATTCAGCTACAAGAGCATTAGTGAGGGCAGGCACTCATGTCAGGCAAGAAAGCCTGGGGTGCAGTCCTCATTCAAAATCAATCAAAAGGTGTTCAGTGGGGTTGAGGTTGTAGTGGGTTTGAGTGGGGGGTCGTAGCTCCAGTAAAGGGAAATCTTAACGCTACAGCATATAAAGACACTCTAGACAATTGTGTGCTTTCAACTGTGTGGCAACAGTTTGGGGAAGACCCACGAATGGGTGTGATGGTCAGGTGTCTGCAAACTTTTTGCTATATAGTGTATGTCTTCCTTGTATTTTAAGTGATGGTTTGTCCAGTTGATGTTCAAAGGGAATATGGTGCAGTGCAGGTTGTGATAAGTGCCTTCAGGTAGGTATGGGCTGGTCTACCTGGGAGGAGAGAAATATGCACCAAAAAAAAATATATATGCAAAAAAAAAAAAAAGTACTCTGTCTCTTACACCTCTACTCTGCGCACTTTGCTTTTCTAGAAGTCAATTAAAAGATCTTGTATGGTAGCACTGCTATTGTTCTCCGCTTGATGCATCGCTTTGCTTGTATTTCCTCATTTGTGAATTGCTTTGGATAAAAGCGCCTGCTAAATGAATGAATGTAAATGTTAATGTATGGGCTGGTCCATTTAAGCATCAGTGTTTTAAATCTAATGGGGGCAGCTACTGGAAACCAGTGGAGGGAATGCAGCAATGGGGTGATTTGGTAGAACTTGGGGACAAATCCATCAAAAGCACACCGTTGCTCATTATACAGCTATTGGTTGTATGCTCAAAACTATAAAACCCTTAAGGGATCTTTGCTTGTGCCTCTGAGAGAATCCTTAAAGATTCTATATAGAACCGTTTTTGGCAAGCTTTTGTAAGACCCTTAACTCTCCACCAAACCCTTAAGGAACCCATTTCCTAATACTGTAGCTACATATTTCAACACACGTAGTAGTACATTCAAAACTGACCACTAAGACGTCTTGAGCGAAATATTTAAATGAATACAATCTTGTCCTTACAAAGTCTTTGTGTGTTCCAGAATTTCAGAGCTGGAGTGCTTTTGCTTTAGACGCAGTCTGGAAACCATTTACAGTATGGAACAACATTAAAGAAGAAATGAGAGAAGAGAAAAGAAAAGAAAACAAAAAATTCTATTTGGAAAGTAATGACTTCCAATCCTGGCTGACATCATTGCAGCCAAAAGCTGAGCAAATCTGTCAGTTTTGCTATATAAGGACAGCCTGAGTGTGTAATATGAGAATCTGAGTGTGTGCACATGTTTGTATTATGATCATCAATAATGAGAATTATTCTGGATCTTTGTATACATGTGTGCAATCAGAACAAGTGGATGGAAAATTATGAAGAACATATTTTCTCACATTTGCTAGACTTTTTGTCACTGTGCTTGGCATAGTCAGCTCTTTCTCTATAATTGTACAATGATGGGCAGCTCCAAAGAAGCACATTTCAGACTTGAGAGTGAACGAGTTGGAAGAAAGGAGAGCTAGAGAAGCAGAGACCCCTCTGCATACAGACCTGGAACAGTTTCAATGTCAAACATGTTTTGGGACTGAGAGAGCAGGGAGCCATCATTCAAATGCTTGTGGATTTTAAAGAAAGAAAAGAAAGGGGCAGGAGTTTGAAGGAAAGTGCGGGTATGGAGAGTAAATGTGAAATGTCTGACTGAACAGACTAAAGGAGGCTGAGATCATAGTCCAAAAGCACGTTGTTTCAATTATGTGTATGTGGTGCTGGGGGTATAAGCTTTTGTCTGTATACTGTGAGTGCGTATATGCTTATGTAAGGGAGAAAGCTGCAAAAACCAATAGCATGTCTTTTCTAGGAATGGCTGCATGAACAAAAGGGGGTCTTATTGTCTTATGATAGACGCTGATGGTGGTTTATTTGAGGGACGCCTGTTTTTAAAAGGAGAATGACAACCCAGGCCCCCACTTTCCCCCTCTCACTCTCTTAATATAAACCACATGCTGTTTTACCATACCCCTCTGATTGAACCCCCCAATAGTGCTCTATCTGCTCCTACATTTACCTTGACACACATACCAAAGAAGGATACAGTATTTCCCCTAGAAAACCACAACCCCACCATGGGATGAAAGCCCATCTTGATTTCCCAGACCCTGAAGATGTTTTGCATCCCATGTTAATGCAGCAAAGGGATCTGCTTTGCTGTGCTGGAGCTTTGCCTGGAGTGCTCTTTGTACAATCATGTTTATCATTAAGAGTAACATTTTAAAAAAGAGCAATGTTAAAAGAGGTCCAGTACCTTGCCTGAAACTGGAGTCAAAGGGACGGGACCCGTCCTGGTCCAGGCCGTTGGTCATTGGTCTCTGGCTGAGGTCAAGGACCTGGTGGAGGCGGAGCTTTCTACAATAGATTGAGGCGGCTTCAGGTTCAAGAGCAATGAGTAGCTGTTCAGCAGAGTCTCTAGCCACAAGACCTGCCTATAGAGCAAGAGAACAAGAAGTGATAAAAGTTGAAAGACAAGCAACAGTATCTAAAGCCTTGCATCAGTGCTGCTTTACTGAACTGTGCTAGCCACACAAACACAATGCAAAGCTTTTAAAAGTAAGTTGCAACAATGTATTAAGTGCCTTGTTTTTCTCTGCTTTTCTCCATCCTTCTCTCCCCATTCTCCCACTCTATCTCTCTGTCTCTCTCATGCTTGGCCGGAGCAGGCGTGGTTTCCTGTATTTGTGCGCCTGTCTCATGTATTGTTCAAACTCAGAGCCACCTCCAGGAGGAAACTACACCCTCTCGAACCCTCAGAACCAAGGAGAGCAGAAAAGCTGTGCGGGTCAAGAAGGTTGCCTCGACTCAAAACACCATCATATTGAGTTGCACGTTGGAGATCCATGAGGAAAAATTATATCAGTGGCAGTAGTGAATTGAGCTAGGAAAGATGAATGGGAAAGTGTGACGGATGATGAGAAATCCTTAACACATCTTATTCATGCATGCGTTCCTTTTTACACACACACATATATACACACACTTCCTGAAGAACTGTACTACACTCTCGGTGGGTAGCGTCATCTTTATGAGTGTGCATGTGTGTGTGAGAAAGAATAAGAAACAAGCGGAAAGGCATGTCAGTGAGTTTGAGTGTGTCCGGCATTGATGAATGCCGCATGGTTATACACAAATGGTCTGAGTTCAAGTGGATTACCAGGTATGCAGCCTCTCTCATGAACTGCTTGGCTGGTTGTCTCCACACAGCAGGAACAGTGATGACCCATCGCACTTCATCACCTTCTAGTACAGACGAACACTGTTCCTTCACCTCCTACACACACACACACACACACACACACACACACACACACACACACACACACACACACACAGAGTTCACTTTTAACTGAGGTTAACTTTCTTATCTCCTTCAGCTTCAGAGAAAGCTACCCTTACGTTTACATCCGCATTTAGTCTAGAGAAAGTTACAAAAAGTGCAAACAACTGAGGATACAAAGTTTTTAAAAAGTAATATATAAGCATTTATAGCCTGCAAGACTGCAACTGATATGTACAAATGCTAAAGTGATCTGGTTAGTGAAAAAAGGAAGAAAAAAAATCTAAACCTAAGAGCACAAACAATAAATGGCAGTGCAGAGAGATACGTATAGACCTTATCCTATATACTGTGTGAAAAGGTAAGTCTTTGGATCTTTGAGGAAGGACTAGAGAAAGTTGTCTATTTGGACTAGAGAAGGAAGAGCCTTCCACCACTCGAAGCCAGGATACTAAAGCAGTGAGATCTTGACTTATGAGACTATGCTTAATAAATATATTGTGCTCAAGCACAATATTTCCTGGATCATTGCATGAATATCTAGGTTATAATCTATATGTTACTATAATCTCAAATCTGTAATCTAATATTTACCTCACACAGGCCACACTGCCGATGTAGCAAACATGTATAAGTCTTCCTCACATTATTGGAAGTCTGAATCACATTAAGCTGCTCATACACAGTAAAATCCCTAGTGTTGAATTAACACCCAGAGTGTTCATTTGTGTCCAGTGGACTTGTGTACACACTGTAGAGTGTGCATTCAACCCTCTGGGCGTTAAATCAACACAGGGGATTTTGCTGTGTATGCTGAACTGATAGCAGATTGATGTGGTCAGATTTTATGCTAGCATTTACACATAAGGTCCAGAAAGTAAGAGGATAAACAACACAGTGTTTACTAGCTCCACCATCTTAGCTATGCATACCTTTTTGCACTAGGACACACCAACCTTTTCACCTTTTAAGTCTAGCCAATGTTTAATATTCTTTTTACATGCTTTTATTTCCCACCATGAGCACGATAGTGCAGGTACTGAATGAATGATAATTGTATGTGACTAAGTATGTCTGGAATGGGTGTGATGTGGCAATTCCATGTCCTGGAGTGAAACAGAGAGAAAGAGAGCCTGCTTTTATACTTTACCTTTAAAACATGCTCCCGGAAGAATCTTAGAGCATGTGCAAAAACCTCAATGGCCCGAACTCTCCTTCCACTCACCGACTCCAACTCTGTCACCATGGTGAGGTCCTACAAAACAGGACAAAGTGCTGCAAAAATGTTTTAACTTCCCATTTCTTAGTTAACCACGCAGTCTTTAAACTAATGTTTCTAGTGAATGTTCGTGCCATTTCCTTTCCATAATGTTATCCAAAGCCCAGACATACTGTGATTTTATGTAATTCCATCCTAAAATATCCACCATATATATGTAAATGGTCTGCACTTATATAGCACTTTTATCCAAAGCCCTTCACACTGGTTCTCATTCACCCATTCGCACACACCAATGGCAACAGAGCTGCTATGCAAGGCGCTAACTTGCCATCAGGAGCAACTTGGGGTTCAGTGTCTTGCCCAAGGACACTTCGGTTTGTGGAGTCATGCGGGCCGGGAATCGAACCACCAACCCTATGATTAGTGGACAACCCGCTCTACCACCTGAACCACAGCCACCCGTCATAAAATATGTTTATTTGTTGTATGCATGCATGCTTACACTAGTGCTATGAATCTTCATCTTGAACTTGTCGAAGTAGAGCCAGTGTCTGGCTTCTTCAGGATCCAAGTCATGGTAGCTGTCTCGTGCTGCAAAGCCAAAACTGTGGAAACGCAGTTCAGGGGTCAACAGCAAGCAGGTCGGGCTCTTCTGATTGGCCACGCCTGGATCTCCACCCTCCCAGCGCCTGTGGAGATTAGAAGATGATGCTGTTAAGAAATAGAAGTAAACATTTGGGAGAGATTGTGCTATTCTGCATGACCAGAACTGCATGATGGTCTTGTCTTTGGTGCTGCTTTAACTCATCATTTATCAGTCTCTATAGGCATAGTGCTGGATGGAAGTTAGTAGTGACAGATATTAGGTCATTAAATACTGATATGATCAGTTACCTCATCATATGGATGACCTCTGGGTCCTCTGTGAAACTGAAGGCATAGCCACTGGAGGTGGTGCCAAAATCAATAGCCACCACTACAGAAAACGGACGTGCTACACGTGGCCTCAGCTCAGTTCTCTGCAGGGAGGGATGGAGAGACATTTTTAAAAGTTTGGTATGGGAAGGAACAGGATAAAAATGTTCAACCATGAAAAATTCGATGCCCAGTGAGGAAGAGAAAAACATAGAGAAAAAAGGAGTCTCTCCATCCGGAAACCTGTGCTGTAACCTTTTCTCAAGGAGGTGTGGTTATCAGATCTGCAGCTCTGCCTGGTACTGAAATAAACAGCCTCTCCTCTCTCTCACCTTCCATTCCTCTCTTTGACCCTTTTAAAGCTACATTTAGGGAAAATGAGCATTCTAGACTTGGTTTCATATTTCAAGGAGTGTGTCATGGTTGAATATCTTCTTAATGCTTTCTAAAGGTAGACTCTGAATTAAAGCGTTTTAAAGCCTACCACAGATTACAGTTTGTAAGAAGAATGTAGGATTAACTCACATTTTGGCTTAAAAGCCTCATACAGGGCACTAAGTAAAGAAACATAATTGCAGACATTGCGAATGCCACTTTTTGCTTTATCGTTACTGGGCTTTAAAGCAGTAGTCAGCTTTGGCTTTGCACTATTAAGGTTAACAACAAAAATGTGGACGTGGCAACTGATCTGAGATTAGTATGTGGTGTCATACCGGAGAGGGCGAGGGAGTGAGAGGAGCAATACTGCAGTCGTTTCTGGAAGGGGAAGGAGAGCTGTTTGGAGATGTAGACCTGGATCTGTTCTCATCTGGAAGAGAAGAGACCTTAAATCTGTTGATGCCACATTACTCTCTGCTGCCATTGCTTCCTCTACAATTTCTGACATCTTTGATATCTTCTTTCCTTCAATGATACTCTCAAAGTACCACTCTTTTCTGATATTTTGCATGAGCACATATTAAGACTAGGTCTGTTCCCAGCTCGGCCTGGTATGCACTCCCCCCTGGCATACACCTGAGTTCTGGGCCTTAAAAGTCCCTGGTAGATGACTCGAATGGCTTTATAGGAAAACTGGTCTTACTGTTCACCATCTAGCTCTCAGTGATCACCTCAATACACACAAAGTCACTCTGAACTCTGAGTGGTCTAGCTACGCTTCTACAATTACAAATTAAGCAAGCAATAGGCCTAAGGTTTTGTTTGGCACAATAAATAAGCTCACTCAACTTCCGGCCTATAATGTTCATGTATATGAAGAGCTCTGTTGTTCTTTCCTGAATTATTACCAGGAAAAGTTGAATGCTGTCCGCCTGTGCTTTATAGGCAAGGCCTCAGATTTTAGTTTTCTGCCTAACCATGCTTGTCAACAATTGTTTAGTTTTATTCCTACAAATCCCTCTACAAACTCCTCGTCTTGCCGACTTGATCCTGTTCCTACATTTCTCCTCAAATGCTGTCATTCTGACCTCTCTGCACCTATCTCACACTTCATAAACAGATCTTTAGCTTCTGCTTCTTTCCCTTTACCGCTTAAAACTGCGTCAGTGACTCCAGTTCTTAAAAAACCTAACTTGGACCTTACTGTTCTCTCAAATTTTGCGTCCTATCTCTAACTTACCGTTCATTTCCAAAATACTGGAAAGCCTTCCAACTGCAATCTTTCTTTGCTCAAAATAATCTCTCTGACCCCTTTCAATCTGGCTTTCGTCCACTTCATAGTACTGAAATCACCCTCGTAAGGGTTGTCAAGAACCTACTATTCTCCAGTGACTCTTGTTCTCTCTCTATTCTTCTATTACTTGATCTTAGTTCCACTTTTGATACTGACTACTGTCATGACTTATTTCTCTCCCACCTCTCGGATATCGGTGTCACAGGTGCTGCTTTCTTGTGGCTTACTTCATATCTCAAGGGTAGACAGTTTTACATCTCAATCGCCTACAATGCCTCTGAAACTAGGTGTCCCTCAGGGATCGGTTCTTGGACCGCATCTATTTATTATATATAATGCCTTCGGGTTAACTTATTTGCCACCACGGTTTCTGTTACCACTGTTATGCTGATGACATTTACATCTATATGACTTGTAGCTCTGCTTCCACGCTTCAGACCGGTCTACTATCAGCATGTGTAAATGAAAAAAGATGGCTTAACTCCAACATTTTAAAACTGAATATGGACAAAAGTGAGATCATTATTATTGGACTCTCTACATTCACTAAAAACATCCTTTATGACTTTACGTGTGACATTGATTGTACTCTCATTAAACCAAGCAGTATTTCAATATTGTTTCAATATTTTTGATCACTTGAACAGTGGGTGGGTTCAAACAAAAGTTACCATGTTCTAAGTTGTTTAACACATCTAGATGTAAATAGCAGAAAATGAAAGTTCAAATTCTGATCTATCGTCTCATATCACAAACCCAAATGTCTTCAGTGTACAGCAAAAACAAAAGAATTAGCCTTGCTTTTCTTATCCTTTAATAGGGGACTGTATCAGGACTGGTGAAAGTATTTATAGAGTGCATAATGGATTTTCACACCTTCTTATCAGTATTTCTCTCTCATTCCCTTTTAAACTATTTGAAAGTCTGAATCTGTTGTCAGCATGTACCCAGCCTAATCCAGGGAAAAATATTCACCACTTTCACACTAAGCAGACGAAATCGGCTGAAGTGTTTTCCTGAGGTTTCTAAGGATTCATGAATTCCAGTTCATTTGAAAGGCTGTGTGAACTTATGCCATCATTATAATGATTTACCCATCCCTATAACTTAAATAACTACTGCATGCAAACCCACAGATGCATACATGCGCACACTGACACATACACAAAATGAATAACTCACTTAGAAGTATGACTGGAATGTTATCACATGCAAACAGACACGCATATTACAGAGGGGATGTTAGATAAGGATATGCCACACCTATGTGAACCACAGTGCACCACTACCAGAATCTGTTTTTAGATCACAATTTATCAAATTATATTTCAGCAGAATTTCTTTACAAGCATCACAGACTGCATACATCATTCTTCATTATTATTAGTCAACTTCGTAGTTACTGAATTAAGTAATAGCACATAACAAAGAAGAGTATAGTAGCCGGGTCAAAATCCAGTGTTACTGAGGGTTTCAACAGTTAACACTGTGTTAGTTTGATTCATGAATGAAATACATGGCATCAAAATCTTTTAAATATGAGTCAAATGATGCTGCGATGGGATGTTCAGATATTTTTTTCCATTTGTATGAGGATTCTCATATATTATAGAGGTAACAAACATGTATTTTTCTCAGTCTTACAGTCTGGTCTGGTTGATTATATTAGGCATCAACTGAGTAACACTTTGCACTATAGCAGGATCAGGAATCCTTAATGTTAGCAAATATGGTCGAGTTTAAAAATCTGAGTTGACTTTTTTTTGCAAAAACAAATAAGAGGTCTATTTCCTCAGACTTTAGAATGCTTCCATAATTTCCATTAACAAGAAATGGAACTTGAAATACATCAGTCAGTTTATTAGGAACACCTGTACCCCTGTTCATTCATGCAATTATCCAATCAGCTAATCATGTGGCAGAAGCGCAATGCATAAAATCACATAGATACAGGTCAAGATCATCAGTTAATGTTCATATCAAACATCAGAATGGGGGAAAATGTGATCTCAGTGATTGTGACCATGGCATGGATGTTCGTACAAGCTGGATTAAGTATTTCAGAAACCTGGAATATTTATGTGAAATGGCTACAGAAGGCTACGGTGAGCCATGGTGAGCAGATAAGCATCTCAGAATGCACTACACACTGTACCTTGAGGCTGACAGGCTACAAGAGCAGAAGACTATATAGTATATTATACCTGGGACCCGGAGACTGTTAGTGCTGGGCTGCAGGAGTTCCGCCATCATGGAGGAGACAGGGCTGTCACAGCCTGATCAGGACAGAAATATTATCAATAGACCAATAGTATCAACAGTATATTGATCGTATTTAACAACTGCCCATGACATTGAGTGTAAAACATGTTTAAATTAAAGATGTTAATTTATTTCTATTGAACAGAATAGTAAAACAAAGTACATTTACTCCTTTCCCCAAAATAGGGAGAGAGAGAGAGAGAGAGAGAGAGAGAGAGAGAGAGAGAGAGAGAGAGAGAGAGAGAGAGAGAGAGAGAGAGAGAGAGACCCATGCTCTGTGTTTATATATTTTACTGTCAAGAGCAAAACTCACAGCCATTTTTTCCACACCAGTAACATCAACTGCCTCTATGTCCACTCACACGGGCACTCAGAGCTCATGAATCTGCACTTTTTTTTTAACTTCAAGTTCAGGTGATAATGTAAGGTTTTGTGCAGCCCAATAATAATGGTATATAACATTTGTTATAAGTACTCTTTCAATTATAACTCAATTATTATGTTGGACTTCACAATTCAGACAGTTTGGAATGGCATTACTCCAGAGCAAGGGAAAAGCTATTATCCATGTCCTCCAAAACCTTCACATGATACTAAATTTGGCATAGCTTGCAGGATGTAAATAATAAAAGCTATTGGTGGAAGTGCTCCACCTTAATCTTTCTCACTGCCCATCTTCTATTTTCCCAATTCATCTCTACAACAAACACACAACAAGAAATAGGAGACACATAATCAAGCTTAGAAATCCCAACTTTAAGTCTCCAAATGTGCATTCAAGACATTATACAGTACACGAAAACACTAATACACAAAATTAACACACAATTTCCATTACTGTAATTGTAATTGGTCCTGGAGTTTGCTTGCACTGCACATTTTCGTGCTGCTCAAACACACCTCATCCAGATATCAACTCATATACAACTATTGAGGAGTTTAGTGTATTGTATAGTGAGAGTAACAGTTTCTCTTCTGGAACTCAGTGGATGCTTTAGAGAATCGAAGTGGATGGTTACTACAGGACCAGTAATGCAAAACACTGTACTGTCCAAGAACCAGTTTTTGTTATAGAATATATCAACTCACCCCTGCGTTAACGGACCAATTCTCTGGTCTTCGTGACCAATCACTTGACCTGTTTAAATGGGAAAAAAATGCCAGAGCTACCGAAAATACTTTGTGATGCTTCTGATGCTCTAGAATGATGAAATGTCCAGCTGGAGATGTGAAGAAGTTATATAAAATAAAGGCACAATTAGGGTGTGCTCAAAGTCTGAACTGGAGGGGAAAAAATCCAAACAATTTTTAGTCTACAGTCCAGAGTAGAGAATTCCCTTTCACTCCCTTGCCGTGTGTTTCCTCCTGTGTCTGTATCCAGGCACTCAAACCCCTCAACTGCACTGGAATGTGAGAGAGGAAAGGGTAATAGAGAGGGAGCCACACATACACATACGTTTTAGTTGGCTCTGGAGGCTCTCATAGTGCAGGAGAGAGGGGAGGGGAGAGTGACTTCACAGGGGATCATATTCATTGACCATGTGCAAGTGTGTGTGTGTGTGTGTGTGTGTGTGTGTGTGTGTGTGTGTGTGTGTGTGTGTGTGTGTGTGTGTGGAGGGAGGAGAGTGTTTATAGTGGCAGTACAGAGTGATTAAGTCATCTGCTCCCCTTTTCCTCTTCTTCCTCCCTCCACACCCCCTGCATAAGACCCTCTGTTCTTCCTCCCATCCCAGCTCTCCCTGTCTTGCCTCGACTTTCTTCCTGGCTTCTCCTCACTCTCTTTCATCTTTTGCCCTCTTCACTTCCTCATCCCAGCCCATATGTTTCTTTCTCCATATCATTGAGTGTCATATTGCAGCTTTGCAATTTTACAGCCTTTTGTCGAAAAAGAATGTACTGAGTTTGACTGCACCATTTGTGGTCAAAAAGATTTTTCTTGTTTTGGGTAACATGATGCATGAACATTCATTATTTGTAGTGACTATCAGCTCTAGAGTGGCAAAATAATGTATGTGCTGAAACGTTAGTGGCTAGTCAAGAATAATGTAAAAATTAAGAATCTGCAATAATTTAGCATATAGCTGAAATATGTACCAAGTACATATTAGCTTATTAGCTTATAAGTGTGTGTGAGTGTGTACATGCATAGGAATGTAAATAAATACATAGTCATTCTTTTTGATACAGGGACAGAGTATAAATAGTATAAATGAGACACTTGGACACATTTGGACACTTGTCTCTCATTCTACAGTATGTCCTAGGAGCCCCATAGATCATGTATATACACAAACACAAACATCAACACATATACACACAATCCTCATTACTGTTTGCAAGTAGGTCTTGGCAGTGTGCCGTCTCAGAATTATACACAAACACACACTCCAACACAAGAAAAAATCCCCATTGCCCCATTTCAAAATCAATTTATTTTGGCCAAGTCTGGAGACCATTACTAACGCCATTGTGAGAGGCCCAGGTAAGGGGACTCATGCAAACCACTTTTACACTCTTTCTTAACCACATACAGACTTCATATATACAGTCCCCTCCGAAACTATTGGAACAGTACCAAAGACAATTGGGTGTGAGATCAAAAGATGGATATGAGACGAGAGTTTAGGATTTCAGCTTTTATTTCCTGGTATTTACATCTAGATGTGTAAAACAGCATAAAACATAGAACCTTTTGTATCAGACCACCCAATTTATTAAGTCTTAAAGTAAATTAAAGTAAATAACACTTTGGTTATTTACTTTATATATTTCGTTGCATATCCCTTCCTTACAGTAACTGCATCAAGCCTGTAACTCATTTGACATCACCAAATTGTTGGTTTCTTCTATTGTGATGCTTCTTCAGGCTTTTACTGCAACCTCTTTCAGTTGTTGTTTGTTTCATGGGGGTTCTTCAGTCTCTTCTTCAGGAGGTGAAATGCTGCTCAACTGGGTTAAGGTGTGGTGATTTATTTGACCTGTCTAAAAACTTTCCACTTCCCCCCCAATAAAGTCCTTTGTTGTGTGTTTTGGATCATTGTCTTGCTGCATGATAAAGTCCCTCCCAATAAATTTGGATGTATTTCTCTGTAAATTGACAGACAAAATGTTCTTGTAAGCTTCTGAATTCATTCTGCTGCTACCATCATGAGATACATCATTAATAAAGATTAGTGAGCCCATGCCAAAAAACAGCTGTTCATCAGACTTTGAGAAAATGGTTTGCTCTTCTCCCATAGACAGCTCTCCGATCTTCATGTTGGCTTGTCCTTTTTAACAACGAATATAGTCTTCACAGGTGAAACTAAGGCTAAAACCAAGAGTAGATGTTCAGAACTGTTTTTATTTGATGACTTCTACATTATCGAGTCAGTACAAATACGTTTTAGATTACCAAACATTTGTTTTCCAGCACAAAATTAAATGTTACAGAAGAATGTTTGTATGTTAGTAATGAAAGCAGCAGATTATGTAAGAGACCACTTTTCAGATGCAAACACAATAAAGGCTGCTGGGATTTGCAGCAAAAAAATAAGAAGCAAGTCTCCTGAAGACCTTTGGTTGGTTCTGCAAGCTGTTCAGTAAAACTCACCAGCTAATTTCCTTATAAAACTGCACACAATGTACCTGAGTTTACTCATTTTACTTTTAAAGCAAAGGGTCGTCACACCAAATATTGACTTTGTTTCATTTATTACTGTTTACTGTGCTTCATAGTATTTTCTTAACAGAGAAACATTTAATTTAATTATTTTTCAAGGCATCTTTGCTCTACAGCAAATATATATATTTGTATGTATATATATATACAGCATAGACAGGGATGATCACCTTAACCCTCATGAAATAATTAAAAGTTTCTATCCTGGTGGGAGTGGTCTTTTCCAAGATGACTCCACTCCCATCCACAGGTCACGAGGGTCACTGAAAGGTTTGATGAGGATGAAAATGATATAAGTCACATGCGATGGCCTGCAAAATGACCAGATGTGTTAGGCAGCACTCTCCACCACCATCATCAAATCACCAACTGAGGGAATATAATTTGAATGAATGATGTTTTAATTCTTCCAGTACAGTTCCAGAGACTTGTAGAAGGCATTTGAGCTGCATTGTCACAGTTCTGCATGTATAATTCACTATTTTGCATATTTACTGCATGATCATAAAGAGCCTTGTGCTACTACAATTCTAAAGCCCACTTGCTGTCTGCATTTCTCATGTCTGCGAATAAGCCATAGTCAACAGCCAAAGCCATAGTCAACTGGTTCACACATAGTCGCCCTCTCCCTTCTGTTTTATCTATCTACATCTATCAGCATGTGAACTTGTCCCCTCCCACCTTAGGTTCAGACAGGAAATCAGTGAGTCAACTGAAAGGAAGTGCACCATATAGACATACTGCAAAATTGTTCGTGCTGTACATCGAACCAGGAAGTGATTTGTCTCTGACCCCAAACCCTTCCTGTATTGTTTGCCACCTTTCCGCTTTCTAATGGCCAACACCCAAGGCAGAGCGAGAATTGTCTGGGACATGATGTTCACAGTCTGTGAGAACAGAGTGAAATAAGTTGTAGCAGTTACTGCCACACTGATAGCGCTTTCACAGTTTCAGGAGCAAAAACAGATTTCTGTGATATCTCTGGGTGTGTATATGTTCAAACAAATGTACTGACATATCAAGCCAGTCTAAAGGTCTTCTCCACCCTCAAGTGTTCCTTCCTGACCAGAGTGACCTGTACACTATGTTGTAATTCTATAAGCATGTGGGTGATTGTATGTACATATGTGTGTTGGTGAATTGTATTTTGCTCTCCCACCCTTGGATTTCCTGTGACATATGTCCACCTTTCATGCACGTACACGCATATACAATCCATCCCTTTCCCCCAAACTACCAAAAAGAAATGACTATCCATTTTTACCCTGCTTGTGTGTGTGTGTGGCAGCTCTTAAGTTTTCTACACACACTGGTGGAGTGTATGTATGCATGTGAATAAACAGAGAAAACTATTATTTGTTTAGAATATAAGCTTTGTGTGGTTTGTGTGTGCTAGACACACAAACACACACACACACACACACACACACAGTTTTCCAGGGAGTGACTATGATAAATCACCCCTATGAGCATCCACCTAGCCCCTCACCAGGCCTTTTCAGACTAGGGCTTTTAGAGGAGTGGAAGGAAAGGGGTGCAGACAGTATGAAGTTTGCCATTTCACTCTTGTGCAATCTGGGCCCCCTCAGCAGAGACTGAATAAATCAGCACAACACCGCCTTTCCTACCACACTGGGAAACAGCAAGAACTCTGGTATAATTACAGCTGAGGTTTTACAACATATTCCAGAAACTTTTACATATAAATCTTTAAGACTGCTTACGCATTACAGTGCAAATGATATTTACATGTGGATCATGTCTCAGTCATTTTTACATTGTGGGTGCCCTGATTTGCCCTTTAAACACACTTGTAGTACAAACATCAAGAAAAACTCTCTTGTGGAAGCAAGTAAGGCAGCTATGCATAAGCAGTGATTTTTATTTTTTTGTGGTGTTGTTGAGACCTGGCTGATTTTGTAGACATTCTCCTACTGTCTAATGGTAGGATGTACTCTTTTCATTACTGACACACAAGGACATACGTAGGAGATGTACAGAACTCAGAGCATGCATGTCCCTTCTACATTCATGAAGCTTTCACACAGTTACAGACTCATTTTTAGGAATACACAGAGAACACAACTTGCTATAATGTGTATCAAATTAGCCAATGAGGGCCAATTAATTGATATAACTTATTAATAGCTAAGTGTTGGATTACAATAAAAGTAATGTCGCTTTCTAGTTTATGGTTACAGTTTCACTATACTCATTGAATTGCTGTGCTCACACCAAACTATTGGTTTACATAGAATAGACTGTATATTTGCTGGTTTTGTCTTTAAAGTTATAGTCAGTTATTTTGCTGGTAGTAGAAGCTAGATCTCTTGAAACTCAAAATCCAAACAAATATTGTACATGTGAATGCTAGTGCAAAGAAGAGGAGCTGGATTTGTCTTCAGTGTCAAGACATTTGACTATGGTACTGCATCTGACATTTGTACACTGGCCACAAGCTTCAGAAACTTATAATCTGGACTCAATTTAATGTCTACCCTTCTGTATACCAGTTTTAAACAGAAAAACAAACTTTTTAAACACTGACACTTTGTTGCACATTATTGCAGGAGAGGCTGGCAGCAGGATAAAAGTAACACAGCATGTGGCATTTACTGGAGAATGAATGTTTAGCTTTCCCCCTTCTCATTATTGGTCGTTGGCATTTTTAGGATGATTGTGAAATATTTAGAACTAATTTATTCCACATTGTCAGCCCCATAAACCTGTTCTGTTAGACAGACTATTTAAAAAGTGTAATCCTTTCATTGTAATAGTTTGACACTTGTGTTCTGTTTGCTTCTTAGCCTAGATATAATGTTCACTGGTCATATTGACTTAAGGTAGCTGAGACAGGTAATAATATTTTAAATGACCAACCTAGAATACATATATTTTTGGGGAAACAAACACACACAAAAACAAAAACACTTCTCATAACATGCAGTTGCATTCACCTATTTCTTTTATTTTTGTAAAAGGCAGATGGTGTCAATTGATATTTAATTGATATTTTTTCTATTCTTAGGTCCACGTGACCCAAACATAAAACAGATGGAGGTACAGAGGTGCATTGGGTGGCACAGCTCCAGGGTCCTCAGTTAAATCCTGAACTGTATGGAGTTTCTCTGGTTTCCTCCCACCTCCCAGAAACATGAGAGGAGGTGGACTGGCTAAAGATAAATTGTCCCTAGGACAATTTATTGGTGAATGAATCCCATCTAGGTTCTATTCCTGAATTAACGTTTTATATATAAAATTAATCATTCATTTTGAGTAAGAGAACTAAGAGAAAGAGAAGATTGTTATCTGTTAAGGAAATGGGAAAGGAAGAGGCTAAGAATTGTCAGATCAGTGTGTGCAGTGCACCACCTGCAGGACACGAAGAGAAACACACACTGAACATCTTAACATTTAGGAGTTGTGTATTTTTTTTTATGGTGTTATACAGTATATCGCTGTACTACACGGAAATAATCATAACTAGTAAATGAGCCATTGTTATTTCGTTTCAAATGCGATTTTATGGTGATTTTATGACAAAGTAAAATAATAATAATAATAATAATAATAATAATAATAATAATAATAATAATAATAATAATAATAATAAAATCCCAGTCACTGCAAATAATTGTTCAACTGAAATTGTCTTGTACACCAATCTTATTCTCATGGACGACCTTGTCACTTTAGAATGAAAATCGTGAACATCATGGAAAGCGCACAATGGCATCCGTCACACTGAAACCATCTTTTCACTGCTTCCGGCAAACAACTGACTACAGACAGGAAGTCATTCATTTTCAATGTAGAGTCGCACGCGGGTTGCGGTGAGCACCAACTCTGCAAATGCGACTTGTGACCGGAAGTAGGCCTATATGTTTAAGTTAAAAGGTGTTCAGGGAATGAGTTATTGACAATATTGAATATTGAGTTCCAGATTTACTTTATAGTCACGCATCCCATTAGTAACAGGGATGCAGTTGGTGAAACTTAGTAACACGTGCTTTGTATTCCATAAAGGTTTGGAGAACTTTCCCCTGAGTTCTGGTAACCAAATCATCTGAAACCCTCAGGAACCTTGTGGTAACTTGGGATGGTTGAGAGAATGTTCCAGTTAACGTTGGGAGATTGTCTCCAAACCATCTTTTTACAAACCTATTACTACCTATCATATCATTTCTATGTAAATGTTTATCTAAATGGGCTGACTGTACCTGGAATGTTTGTTTGTATTTTTAAAAAAACAAACACTGAAAACAATCTTTGGTGAACTGCAAGAACTTCCCATAAGAGAATGTTATGTGGGAACATAACATGATCTGAACTTTCCTGGAATGTTAGTTTGTAGTTATACAAAATAGTGCCTAAACGCAGTCTGTGGGTAACATTATACACTCCCTGAGCACTTTACACTTCATTCATGCAATTATTTAATCAGCTAATCATGTGGCAGCAGTGCAATGCATAAAATCATGCAGATACGGGCCAGCAGCTTTGGGTAACGTTCACATCAACCATTAGAATGGGATAAAATGTGATCTCAGTGATTTTGACCGTGGCATGATTAGTGGTCCAGACAGGTTGGTTTGAGTATTTCTATATCTGTTGATCTCCTGGGATTTTCACACACAATAGTCTCTAGCGTTCACACAGGCTAACCAGAACCGGACAGTTGAAGAGTGGAGAAATATAGCCTGGTATGATGAATCACACAGTTGGTAGGGTCAGAATTTGCCACCAACAGCATGAATCCATGGACCCAACATGCCTTGTGTCAAGAGTCCAAGCTGGTGGAGGTGGTGTAATGGTGTGGAGATTGTTTTATTTTGGCACACTTTGGGCCCGTTAATACCAGTCAATCATTGCTTGAATCACAGCTTACTTGAGTATTATTGCTCACCATGTGCATCACACAGTTGTGTGGCCACAATTTACCAATCTTCTAATGGCTACTTTCAGCATGATAATGCACCATGTCACAAAGCAAAAGTCATCTCAAACTGGTTTCATGATCAAGACAATGAGTTAAATGTTTTACATTGGATTTTCCAGCCACCAGATCTGAGTCCAATAGATCACCTTGGGGATGTGGTAGAACAGGTGATTCACAGTATGAAAGTGCACCTGGAAAATTTGCAGGAATTCTGTGATGCAATCATGTCAACATGAACCAGAATCTCAAAGGAACGTTTCCAACATCTTGTGGAATCCATACCATGTAGAATTGAGCTATTTTGAGAGAAAATTGGAGCCCTACCCAGTATTAGTATAGTGCAAACAATGTGGTTTAAAGTTTCCAGAATGTTTGTTTCAGGAACAGGAACAGCGCTGACTTTGTTCAACAAAATATACCATTCCCAGAACGTTTTGAAATGTTTCCTAAAAAAATAAACAAATGCTAACGTTCTGTGTTTGTTGGTAGCTAGCTGGTTAGCTAGTTAGCAATGCAACATTTGGGCTCTCCACAAAACTACCTTCTACTGTGTACACACACAGCACACATATAGCCTATTTATCCGTGTTTTTTTGTCGGAATGTTTGTTTAAATCTCACATGTAATGTAGAACACATATCTCAATAAATCTGTGGTCACTGTCACTAACACTAATTTTCTCCAAACATCATTTGGAGCGTTTATGTGTGTGGGATCTCTGACAGTGCTGTTGGTATCAACCTCGTTGTAAACAAAATGTAAATTCAACATAACTGCCACTAGGGTGCGCATTTCCGCAGTTGTATCCGGAAGTAGCGTGCCGTGAAAAGGCGGAAATGGAAAAACGCCTACTTTTGTTCCAGAAGTAAACAACTATTTATATGTGAATATCGGTGAAAGTGGTAGCTCTGTGGTTATAGCTTTAGGCTAATCCAAACCCCTTATTCCTCATCTGCTCAGTTATCCTGTCTCAACCCTAACCCAGTTTCAACTATAAGTCGCTTTGGATAAAAGCCAAATGAGCACATGTAAACGTGTGTAAATTTACACAGGCTTTCTGAAATAAGTGGCGCTGGTTTGAAAAAGACCTTGAAATATTAACAACCTTCTGCAATAAAAAGCTATTAAAATATATGTTTGCAGTTTTAAAATTTAAACGAAGAAATAAAACATCAAAATTATACATGTCTTGCTCTGAAAAACTCAATTACGGAATACAAATATAATTAGACATCATTTTATTTAATTATGCATTTCCCCACAATTATTATACACAGAAATTATTCATGCAATTTCCATCATTCATTCATTTAACTGACGTAAGAATATATTGGTACATGTGTTGGAGAAGCCTATGTCTTAAACAGTTATTTGAACGATTCAATTTGGATATTGAAAATTCTTGGGAATTTTGTGGAGTTACAAAAGAAACTGTTGTACATCTCTTCTTCCAGTTTGTATACTCAAGAATGTTTTGGACAAGATGTCTCCAACCTTCTGTCAAGAGCATTTGGTTCTTTAATAAAATTGAGTTGCAAGGTGTAGCCTAATTTTTATTTTTTTATTTATTTTTGCACACGATACCACTGATTGCAGTAGGCTTAATTGTTTTATCATACAACGGTTTGTTTTACTTGGGAAGTATCATATTCATGTGAAGAAACTGATTAAAACTAAAATCAACTTTTGAATAGTTTTTAAAGAGGTTAAGCAATATGAATCTGCTTTGAATGGCACTTCTTTTATTTAATTTATTAAAGTAAAGTGTAAGTTTAACTCTGAAACATCTTTATATGTTATTGTTTTGTGAATATCTGTTGTGAGATGTATAGTTTTGTATTAATCTTGTACGTGATCTAATAAAAGTTTATTTAAATGACAGTCATGATTCCGAGGTGTAGTCCTGTAGGGAGCCACTTGGGAGATTCATCCTGCTTTTTTGGGGCGCTAGTGATCCTGCGCATGCGCAGTCAGGAGAAGGAGGGGGCAGCATGTTTGTTTAAGCACAAACCACATGATCATCGCGTCCCTAATGCATTTAGCCAACAGCAGTTAGCTTACTCAACTACATTGAGAGTGAAGGAATTATCCTTCTGCGCTTTGTGCGGGATTAATTATTTTTTGGTGGGTTTTGACGGAGAGAGAGAGAGAGAACGCCATGCCAGGTATATTATTTTTTAAAGATTTTACATGTTGGATTGTTGTGTTGTATTTTATTATTATTTGTAATCTTGATCTGATTAGGTGCGGTATTTTCGTGCTTTGACTTGTACTTCAGAAACTCCATCTTTGGACACATTCATGCTTTTTTTTGCACGCGGAGAACGTGGAGAATAGGTACAGACGTGCAAACACACGCGGGAGCGCGTGCGTTCGTACATTGAAGTGTAGCGTTTACACGTCGAAAATTTATAACGCGCACACATACGCATGAAAGGAAGGTATTTGGAGAGAAATAATTCCCATAGTTTCATTCCCGTTTTTGTTGGCCATGTTCTGAGCGAACTTGCTCTGATTTTCTCAAAATATCTTCTTGAACATTTAGTCCCATAGCTCTTTTTTTAGTTCATTTGACTCGACCTTTTGTTGGTTCACCTTTTAGACCAATAAAATGTGCGTCTCCTTCTCGTGTTTTTGTTTATCTGGCTCCATGCTGTTGCCCAGTTTATATTAAAGGCTCGTTAATTAGGGCCACATTTCTGCTATCGGCTTTAGAAAGCGTGTAAAGGGTAACACTGTTACTAACAAACAACTGTCTCACATAACGGCAACAATGTCCTTCAGACAGGAAACACTGTAACACAAACATTAGCCAGCTAGCGTGCTCTTTGTTTTGGCGAGGCGTGTTTTTACCAGGCAGTACTACAAACCAAACGTTTAAGTGCTTTGCAGATTTAAAAAACACCCACAGCTGTGGTTTTGATCGTGGAGTAATGTCTGTGTGTGTTTACGATATTAAATATTGGGGGCATTTTGTTTTGTTCCTTCCAGTTGGCCTACACGCTCTGTGGTTCGTTAGCATTCACTGCTACACGAGCTTCGTTTGTTCATATGTGAACATGTCGACGTACTGGTTCAATGCTACATCACTAGAAGATGGACAGCAGTTAGGAGCAAATGGCTTCTTGGTTACATAACCAGTACCATGTAGTTTAGCGGGTTAGAAGCAAGTCAGAAGAGTATAAGCTATTCGTTTACACTCTGCCATACTACTTTGTTGTGTTTTTTGTTGTTTTTGTTTTGTTTTTTTTTTCTTTAATACCAAGTGTATTATCACTGTGAAGAAAATACTTGTGATGGGGCAAAAAAAAATCTAATCACACCGTGTTTCAAGACGAATAAAACAACCGTTAAAGCATTTTTGTGCTTTTTATAATATTTCCTAGGTGTTTGAGTTTATACGTTACTATGTAAAACTTTAGCACATGTTTTACATAGTCTGTGCTAGTGTCTGACACCGGAATTTGTTGGTAGTTAAATTTCCTCACCTAATAATGTACAAGCTTTACAAGTGAGTAGTTTTTTTTTTCTTTTATATATATATATATATATATATATATATATATATATATATATATATATATATATATATATATATATATATATATATATATGGTTCTTTCTGATCCAGTCAAATTAGTATATTCAGGTAGAAATGATAAAATGGCAGGCCTATTTATAGTTCATCATAAAAAATTAGGATTGGGAAAACAATAGAAACCATCACAGAAATTCTGTTGCTTTCCATTACAAATATCATCACAATCAGCCAGCAAACTATTAAAACCATTACGTTTAATGCTATCCACTAGACATAACATGCCATAAATTACCAGTAGAGACCCACAGGGACTATTACAGTTTTCACTAAAACCAATACAATTCCCTTTATACACATTACAAATTCTATGAGTGTTTCTGGGGTTTTTTTCCCCACATGATAATCCCACAGGCATTTCTCCAGCTAGCAGAGGAGCTTGGACAAAGCAAACTCCATTCAGCTGCCATTTGACAGTTTAATGTAGTTTTGATGATACAATAGTCACAATAGGCCTTTTCATGTTTCCAAGTCATGTTACCTTTTTCTTTACTGATGTTGACCATGACCGTGTACAATGTACACATGATGAAAGATGAATTTGACCTGGCTCACTTTTGTTATTGATTGATTTCTCAAAATATTGCAGCATGCTGTAGCCAAGTTTCAAAATGGTCTTGGAACAAACATGACTTGCTCGGTATGGCTCTGCCATAAAAGAAAACCAGAATCCAACTCAAACGTGCACTGTCTTTTGCTCTTTATTTATTTTAGAGATTTATTCTCTGTGGCATTGTTTCCCCCCATTGAGAATCGTGATGGTTTAAAAAGCATTTTATATTTATCCCATGTTGTATGAAGCCTGTCACAAACAGCATCTTGCAAATATATTGCGGCACATTGTGACTTTATATATTGCATGGCATTGCAAAACAGGCTGCTGACGATTGTTTATGAATCATGCTGATGTTGTTACACCCACAGAAACCTTATCTGGAACGTGAGGCTGGTGTGGTTTGTTAATGTAAGCATATTGTAGACTTCAGTAATGTAAAGCTAACAATTTACAAACAATATATTTTAGTTTATAAAATGTAAGTGATCTGAGGATGTATGCCCAAAGAATCTACGAAGAGTTTTTGGTTGCTATGAATGACTGCATGTTTCGTAGAATGGTGACACTTTTGTTGTGTTATTGTATTATGCAATGCGAACCTCTGCATCACCCAATCTGTCAACATTGCTGTATAAATCAATGTTCTCCTTTTTAGTAGTCAGTGGCATTTATTGTTTGATGTAGAACTTGCAGATGATATTTTCAGTAATGAAGAGCACTGTGTTAGTTGAGGTAATATTTTTAAAACTCCTATCATTGTAACTCTCCCACAGTTGACACAATACTTATTCGTATTATTTATTTATTTATTTATTTATTTATTTAATTTTTTGAAAAAGCTTGTTCTCATTAAATGTATCAAACAGATTAACTTGATTGTCGTTAAATTGCCAACAGCAGCTCTTTAGGATTGTTTGGGATTTGGTGTCTGGATTACTTGGGGGGGGGGGGGGGGGTGTTCCTTTTTTTTTTGTTTTTTTTTTTGCTGGTTTGGGACCTGCTTATAGCACTAAAATCCTTAGACGTAGCCAGAAAGTTAGGAGTCTGTAAAGTCAGTTAAGAGCTAACTTTTAACCTTAAGATTCTTTGTGAACACTGCCTTTTCTCACCATTCATCTGGTTACAGTTCTGTCCCTTTTGGAGATGTTTTCAGACAGGCAGAAATGTGGAGTGTGTGTGTGTAGCCAGGTGGTGCCATCAAACCCGCCTCTTTATAGATCTTTACGTCATTGGCAAATGAGTCCAGACCGGCACAGATAGTGCAAGATTTTTGGCAGGAACAAGCTCTTTGTTAATGACCAAAAGTTCCCCTGCCAGACAGTTTTGTACAACTGACTGATTGACATGAAATACCGTGTCATGAGCTTCATTGGTAATGCGCAAGATCCTCCCGAGTGGCAAAAATCTCCAGTTTGCTCTTTTCTCCTTAGACTTTACCCAACCCAGCTGAATCTGTAAGATAATTGGTTATTTGTTCCTAAATAAGAACACACGAGGCACACTGGTGAACATCATATAGTTTACCAAAGTCTACATGACTGACTTTTTTTTTATAAATTGATAAAATTCTCAATGTCTTTTGTGGTGTCCTGCTGTGTAAATAAACATTGCACTAATGATAAACAGCACAGTTTTCAGTATTATGTGTGAGAGAACCGTTAACAGAAATGTTTCTCAGTCAGGAGTCTTCTTTCATCCTTTAAGAATTTATTTGCATTTGTTGCTCCTCCTTGTCTTTCTTGTTGTAGGCCAGGTGGATCTAATCATCAGTGTTACAACTATACTTTTAGCCCATACTGGTTTAATGTCAGCCAAAGAGAGTAAAAGGGCTTTAAGGAAAACGGTTAAAAAAAGAATTGATATTTTTTTAAAGGCAGTACCACCTGCTGTAAGTCCGTATGAAGCCAGGAAATGGCACCAGGAAAGCAATTAACACAGGCTCAAAGTGGCTTCATTCTGAATGTGGAAATGAGGTCGTGTTCACACGTCTGATATTTTGTTAGATGACAGCTAATCTTCAAGCAGTCACTCTGGTCATATACTTCCTGTGGGAGTTGTCTTCAACAGTAATAGAAGTCTTTTTAAAATAGGACTGGGCGATATGACAATCATCGTGTTACTTGAACACCTTTCATATGGTGAACAACTGCCAGCAAAACAGTAATGTTGCATAAAGAATAATAAATGTCTTTAAAAATGACACGCCATTCATTTTGATATATTTACAATTGTAATGATTCAGTACAAAGTTATCATTATGTAAAATGTTGCGCAACACGTTATTTTTAACACTTCTGAGTGTAATTTTTAACACACCCAAGTGTCTAGTTAAGGACAAAATGTTGTGTTGCTTTCAACACAGTATGTTGGTACATTTAATACATGCTGTATGTTGGTACATTTCCACAAAAAAGTTTTAAAAAAAAAACATATGTTTATACTCCCCCGCCCCCACAATTATCCTAAAATGCAATTTTCATGCTAAAAATCTACTAAAATGCTCACATAATAAACAATTGCATGAAATTCAGGTGACCTTTATTAAAATCATTGAAACATTTGACGCACGTAAGAATTTGAGTTGATGCATCTTCTTACAAATCTCCCTGCCGCCTGGAAAGACAGGAATCCCACTTCCTTCCATTTGAAAAGCTGTAAAAGAGCAAAAAGTGTGTTGGTTGGTTGTTTGCTACAAAATATGGAGACATGGCTTTGGGCTTTTTTTTTGTGTTACAGAATCCCGAATTGTGTAATTTTGGAGATGTGACCTCCACTCTCCTAAGGAACAAATTGTTGCTGTAGCCTCATCAGGAAAATCTAGCTGACTTGTGAATATTTATTTTCCTGCCTTTAGTACCTCACTGCCAATTTAAAAATTTTTTTTTTTGCAAAACCTAATTAATTTAACCAACATTACAGAGATAGTGGAGGGCATTACAACTTAAACTCCCAAACTTTTTTGTCACATTGACTTTGTGAAGAACTTTTGGTCTTGACATGACTGCGCTAGCTAGCTTCCGTTAGCCACTAACTGTTTGCACCTGTTAATCAGCATTAACATTCACCCAATACATGAAGAAACTCAGCACTAAATCATCTCCTAATGCTAATTACTACAGCTTGCCTTGTCCAAAACATGTAGTTAACCCACTTTCGTTATTACATCGTTGTGAATAGCAGTAATTGCTAGGTTATCAATAACTCTCAAAAAGGGAATACCACTAGCTGTATGCTAAAGTAATGTTATCAACTCAGGTGAGCATCTAGGTTAGCATCACTCATCCCTACTGTGATTGGTGACAGCATCCAGCTCGCTAACCTTAACTCGGAGCCTCAGATAAGATGCAGACTCGGAGAATTATAGAATAACCACAGTCCATATTTCACAGCCAACAGCTGAGGAACTGAGGAAGCAGTACATGATCTCACTTTTGAAGCCGTCGCAATAGATAAAGTTAAGTATGACTCGCTGAGTTACTGTTTTCCAATGAATACATTTTCGAGAGCTCCCTGCCTGAATTTTCAGCAGCATTAACGCTAAATAGAGATGCACGTTAACTTACGAGTGGGCACTTTGGTTTACTCGTCTCAGGACTCCAACTCCACTGTCACAATCAAAAGGCCAAACCAACGAACATTCAGTTTGAGGCGAGTTCAGAGTTGGATGATGTCGACAGCTCAGTCCGCAATGTTATTGGACAGTAATTTAACACGTTGTGTTGGTCACTCGTGAAATTTTTTTAAAACATGTTTATTGGATAATTTAACACGTGTTGAAATACTAACACAAAAAGTGTGTAGGATATTCTTTCTAAGAGTGTATATTGCCTACTACTACATGAGTGATTCCAATATTATATTAATTGTAATTAAAATAACGTTTTAGCTTACACAATTGAAATACTTCTTATCAGTCACCTTTCAGAAAAGGATATTGTTACAACTCTCATTGCACATTTGAGGTACCTTTCTTTACTGTGACATTTATGTGTCTTTTGATACACGAAGCCAGTGATCGCTCATCTTTATTTCTCTCTGTATTTTTGGTAGCTGTGACGAATACTCCCCCTGATGAGCTGCTGAATACTCAATTGGCTTTGAGTTTCAGACTTCACACTGGTTTTGGATACACACTTTCTGTTAGTATGATTTATGACTACTTTGGTATTTTTGAAAGACTATCTGATTCTAAACGAACACTTGTTTAGGAACATGTTTGTGGTCTGAGTGGATGTATGTCAGCTTTCACTGAGGAGTATACTGTAAAAGTTTAGATGAGGATGGTGGTGGTAATGGGGTTTTTTATTTTATTTTCATTTACTTTATTTTTTTGAACAAGCATACCTTAATGACTTGTAGATGTGATGGTTTAGATTAGCTGTTTAGAAAACAAGTATTAGGCTATTATTAGGTGATAGATTGATGTTGACCTTTATTGAAGCCCTATAAAACATTTTAAAATGTGAATGCATTCTCTTTACCTTGTCTCTTAAGCATGCATATATCCTGCTGTATCAATACACCCTCATTTTCTTTGATCTAGCTCTTTTCTAAATAAAGCCACAGAGATGAGCCACAAGTAGCATAAATCAAATAAAGCCCCCCCTCAACTCTCACTTCCTTTCTTTGTCTGATTTTAATGAAACTATTTTGTATGGATCTGAAATACAACTGCAAAGTCAGTTCCTTAGAAAATATATTTTGTAGGCACATATGGGTAACAACTGCCTGCAGCCAAAACAGTAGATAAGCAAAAATGGATTAATATATTGTTAGAAATTCCAGACACACATCTGTGGTGTTTGTTTACATCTACAATCTCCAAGCAAGGTTGGCTGCAATGGACTTGGCCATGATGTATTCTCTCCTTGCACCCATTGATCCTAGGGATAAGTTCTGGAACCTCCCTGACCTGGATAAACTGGTTACTGAAGATGAATAAATGAAGGAGTTCCTGCTGCTGTTTTCTGCCCATATATTCTGCCCTCTCCTTATGCCAAAGCAAGTATTCTCTGCGTTTGAAAGAAATCAGTTGGCCAGACAAACCTAGTTTTTCCTCTTACCCAAAACGTAGTCAAACAGTCAAGCTATGTTTGCACAGAAAATAGACTAATGTAACTAATGTCTGTGATGTTTATAGTCTCTGCGTTTGTACTGTATCAACTGCATGCCTTAATCAGCCCAAGCATAACCTTGACTCTGAAGAGCCTGAATAGATGTTACTGTTCTGATGGAAAATCAAGTGTTTTGTATTAATGATTTAATCATGATTCGTGATTGAAGCCACTTCCGGTACTAATCTTAAGACATGTGTCAGCTGTGTGACACTTGACCGATTTACCATGTCTGCTTTAAAAAGAAGCCCAAATGATCTTCAAAATCTGCTCCCTGCAGACCATAGACAGTTTTTTTTAAAGTCTAGTGTTACCAAATTAAAAATGCAGAGATTCCCTCTGACCTGGCAACACTGCCATGTTATGAAGTCTGCTCAGCTCACAAAACCATTCTGCGTCCCCGACGAGTGCAGATTATCTTAATTATGTACAGAGTGCTTTTTAGTGTATCGACTGTTTGCCAGACTTTTCATTTATGTCTTTTGTTACTTAAAGTACCACCAGTTTTACCCCGTATGATATTGTGTAACGAAGTAATACTATCTGTACAAACAACTTAAAGTAATGCATAAACATAAAATAAGTATGAATTTGTGTGTATATTGATCTAATTACATTTGGCCAAAATTTTAATTACTACGTTTTATATTTATTTATTTATCTATCATGTATTGAAGATGAATGGGAAATGGCCTGTTGGCCAGGCTAAAACTGAGGTAAGCTATATTTATAGCTATGTAGGCCCATAAATATACACACAGTACATGTTTAGTACTGAGATGTGTTTTATTAGTGAGGGTGACTGAAACTGTTGTAATGCTAGTGGAACTGTGCACTGTATTAATGGGTAAACAGATGCCGTGTTGCAAACATCCAAAAAATCATTCACCCTTGAGAACTTTCATTTTGTTGTCATGAAGTGAGGACTTTGTGGGAGGCCATAGGGTTTAGGACACCATTTGTCAGCTCTCATCTTATGCTACCCCGTAATACCTGTAACCATATTGGCAATCTTTGATAAATGCCTGAATGTATTTTTAACATATTCATAAAATTGAGTCCTGCTGATGGTGGGCTGTATTATATACACTCACTAGCCACTTTAATGGAGAACCTGTATGTCCACTCAGTCATGCGGTTATGTAATCACCCAATCATGTAGCAATGCAGTGGATAAAATTATGCGGATACAGGTCAGTAAGAGTTCAATTAATGTAAAAACTAAAATTTGTGGGGGGGGGGGCATGATGGTCATGACTTTGACATGGTTATTGGTGCCAGATGGGCTAATTTAAGCATTTCAGAAACTGCTGATCCCCTGGGACGTTCACATACAGTAGTCTACAACAGAATGGTACACAAAAAAAACATATGGTGAGTGGCAGGTCTGAATACAGAAACACCTTGCTGATAAGAAGGCTCAGAGGAGCACTACACCAGTGCATGTACCTGTAGTTTCTCTGACAGCATTTGTGTAATTGCTCTTATTTTTCAAGTTGAAAGTATTGCACTTTACTGATAGGCTCATAGTTATTGTTGTTAGTGAATGTAACATTTGCTGTAAGCTTGTAAATGCATGTGCTCTAATCCTTGTGATGAATTGATGAATTGATCAACTACGGTTCAAAGTATGCTGTAAATGTCTTTTTTTTTTTTTTTTTTTTTTTTTTTTCTTTTTTCTTTTTTCCTCTCCTCTTCGTACCTGGTGCACCAGACTTAAAATTATTAAGCTTCATAGTGAGTGAGTTTATAGCACTCCACTTCAGATGGCCGTCTAACACTCAGACTGCTCAAACTACATGAAAAATACATATCCATCATAACCTGATATCAATATGGAAACAATTAATATTTGTGGTTTTAAAAATAAACACAGTACAAAATAAATAAAGCACCCTGCTTATATTCCCTCCAGTGATTTTTGCTGATATTGGCCCAGTGTGGATACTGTATGTAGGAAAGTAAAATCCAGGTGATTTATGTAGGTTTTTTTGGGCACATAAGCCTTACTTGGTTTGGACCCCATGGTGTGTACTGAGGGATACTGGCCCGTGTGTGTGTGCACGTGTTGTCTGAAGTCTCCTCTGGTTTATTTAATCTGTCTGTCTGCTAATGCAACAAGCAGTACTTGGGTGCAGACTACATGATTTTGGACCTGGTTTTGCTGCCAGAGAAGCACGGTCTACTGAACCAGTAAAACTCCCTATACCTTCCACAGATCTGAAACTAACTCTGAAAGTATATATTAAAAAAACAAATGGCAGTCTGAGTGGGATCAATGTTTAAATGACACATTACGGGAAATAATACTTGTTGGGACAAGGCATGCGTTCCCTTTTAATAATCGCTGGGATCAAGTCATTTACACACGATGTTGGATAGGACATACAAGACTCGCACACCAATTTTTAATGTAGGGAGAAAATCCACCAAATCTTGTCAGAAACCATTATCAATTAAACATATTTGACTGGACTGTCATACCTCTATGCGTCTGAGGAACCGGTATTATTCATCTGATACTTTTTGTAAAGGTTTTTAATCAAGTGAATCCAATTTTAGTTTTAAAGTTTTTAGGAAAAATGAATCTTAAAGTCCTTATTTAACTCTATTTTAAATAACCAATCCTGGCTCCTGCCATGAATATAGCCATAGCAGCTGGCATGGCAAAAAAAACAAAAAAAAACAAAAAAAAAGATGGACCCGGTTTCCCAGTTGTCGACTAATTTTGGTGCGTGGAGACTAAACTGCCAAGCTCTGCACTCCCACAACGGCTGCTCATGTAGTGTGAGCAGTTTGTGATTTTCTCAGTTTATGAGCTGTGACAGAAGCTCAGATATTTTGAAGCATGTTTGATTTTCTCGACTATGAATTGTTTGTGGTGAATCCCTCTACGTCTAGTTGTACACTGCTGAGAAACTGAAAGGAAATCAAACTTATGCCCTCAATTTTATATTTGTGTGTGTGTGTGTAAAAAAATGTGTGTGTATATGTATGTGAGAGGGTAGATTCATGAATCCAGCTTGTCATCCATCTATTCTATATTACTGAAACTATGTGGACACTTGACCATCAGACCCATATCTTCTGCATACTGTAGCCCCCAAAACGTGGAAAGCACACAGTTGTCTAGAATGTCTTTCTATGCTGTGGCATTAAGATTTCCCTTCACTGGAACCAAGAAGCCCAGACATGTTCCTGAGCGACAGTGCCACTGTACATAAAGTGAGATCCATGAAGACATGGTTTGCCAAGGGTGGTGTGGAAGAACTCGAGTGACCTGCACAGAGCCCTGATCTCAACCCCACTGAACACCTTTAGGATGAACTGGAACGCTGACTAAGCCCCAGGGCTCCTTGCATGACAGAAGTGAACTCCCTATATCTCTAGTTGTTAAAAAAGCACAAGCTACCACAATCCAATATCTAGTGGAAAGTTTTCCCAGAAGATAAGTAAAAGGTTATTATAACAGCAAAGGACTAAATCTGGAATGGGATGTTGAACAAGCACATATGGTCTGGTGTCCAAACATTTGCCAATATATTGTATTTGTGTGAGAAAGTGAAGGTAAATTGCAAACACAATAATAATGCTTTTATAAGAAATTATTTGGCATGTCACACCCAAATGATTCCATGATTCCTGGAAACACACACTATGAAAATAACTTTCTTTACACTATGCCTCCATTTCTCTTTGCAGAACAGACGATTCTTGCATCTTGTCTCTCCAAGCAATTATGCATATTTGTGAGAAAACTGGGTTTGGGGGATTAGGTGTGCTCATTTGCGATCATGGAACATTTAGTATGCGTGCCTTGTGTCCCCCCCCCCCTTGCTGCAGAAGTATACTACATGGGATTTCAACGAGGCAGTCTATGCCTTTTAAAGTGTCATGTTTTTTCCCTCTAAAATCTTGTATAGGTTTTTCATTATGAAGTTTGTCTCCCTTGATTAAGGTTTTTAATGATTTTATTTTTCTCCCTTTCACAGAGCCAACAGATCTGAATGGACCTGACCGAGCAAAGACGCAGGGGGGTGGGGCTCCAGGGAAAGACGGAAAAGACTCTGTAACCAATGGCCATGCAGAGGGAGAGGTCAACCCTTTTGCAGAGTACATGTGGATGGAGAATGAGGAGGAATACAACCGACAGGTCTGTGCACTCTCTCTCTCTCTCTCTCTCTCTCTCTCTCTCTCTCTCTCTCTCTCTCTCTCTGAAGCACCATTGTCTGGCTGTCTGTAATAATTGAGGAGCTGATGTGCTCTAGTTCTCCTATTTTGTCTTCAGCACCTATTGGTTTATTTAACCAGTAATGTGCTCCACGTGCTGGCGAGCAGTGGCCTGTGTGCAATATCTTAACCCATTATGCTCATTTTTAAAAGCAAACACACCTTTGGGAGTGTAGAGGGTGGAGATTTTGCTGCCAATCCTTTTGTGAGCTTTCTTTACTGTTTCTTAGGTGGAGGAGGAGCTGTTGGAGCAAGAATTTCTGGAGCGCTGTTTCCAGGAAATGTTGGACGAAGAAGATCAGGATTGGTTTATTCCAGCAAGAGACCTTCCCCCAGGGATGGGACAGATTCAGCAGCAGTTTAACGGCCTGTCCGTCAACGACAGCAACAGCAACACAGAGGAGATTGTGGTAAGCTTTAAGACCTGCAAGCCCAGTTTTGCTTCGCTTTATTTGCCTAACTTAATTCTTGTTAGTTGAGCCAGTTGGGTACCCAACATTAAACATGTGGCTCCAGCATGTATCGCATAACTTAACTTTTATGCCGACATTTTGTTATCCCGGAGCCCATATTCACAATTAATGTCCAATACCTCAGTTGTGAGAAACACAGGAAAATAACATGTGCTATAATCTTATATGATGTCTTCTCTTTACTCTTCTCAGCGCAAGAGCAGCTTAAACCCTGAAGCCAAGGAGTTCGTCCCAGGAGTGAAATACTAGGGATCATCCTCACCCTCTGGAGTGGAGCCCTCTCACACACACATACATACAGAGACTTTTTTTGGCTGGAATTCACAGCCATGTATACGCTCTCATAAATATGTACACACACAGCTGTGAGGGGCTGGAGGAGGAGGGTGAGGGTTTTTGCGGGGCGGGGGTGGGTGGGGTGGGGTTTATCTATAAGCTTTTTATTTTTCCATTTGTTACATGTAAACCAAGGGCAGGGAGTTTAGATGCAGCCTCTAGGAGGTGCCATGGCAATCTAACATTGTACTCGATACAGAGCTGTTTTATTTCTTTCTATTGATGAGCAGTGAAGGCGGAGCACCCCAGCTCTCACTTAGGAATCTGTGCCTGATTATGTATTTACATTCTCCCTGCCTGATTTGTTGTTGGGGTTTTGTTTTTGTTTTTTAAATACAAGGGAGGTTTGTCTGGCTGGGATAATCATGCCCCATAGCTCTAGGTGTGGAGAGACAGTTTGGGGTGTGTCTGGATGTAAAGCGGTTCACTGGATAATGGGCCAGTTTGAGTAGAATGGCAAGAAAAAGCTGTGGAGGTTTTCACATGAAAACATATTTGATTTTTGAGTAGAAATTCTTAAATGCAAGAATGCCGTTATTTGAAACAAAAAGAAGAAAAAAAGTAAATAAAAGTAAAAAATGTTCGTATTTTTCTGAGCGTTTGTGTTTTCAATTTTCTTTTACTCAAGTTTCTAAAGTTACTATATGCATATGCCAGGGCACTATTAATACTGCATGCTGCAGTTCTGTTTTCTCCTGATACGGCTTAATTCTGTGGAATTTTGTCATTTACAGAAGGTGTTTCCTTCTGTCCTCTCTAAACAGTTGAGTAATTCAGAAACATGCTGAGCATTGAATTTTAGGTTATTACTTATGAAATATGGAATGCATTGTGTTGAAAAGTTTTCAGTGAGCTGTAGTTTTCATATAGAACATTTTCGGTCAGTCGGCTTGAGTTTGTTTGCTGTGGCACCCAAGGGAACGTGATTGATTCAATATCTCCAGGAGCATCAGAGCCTAGCAGTGAACTGTAGCAGTGTTTTTCTGTGAGTCTCTAGTCTTCCAGCTGGACATTAGCACTGCACAATATATTACCAGTTACACAATACATAGTTTTACACATTTACTTATTTATTTATTTTTGCTATATGTATTGACATCCTAAATTAAGGTTTGTGATCTTTCTTCTGACCAAAGAAAGGATGAGCACATGATTATACACCGATCAGCCACAACATTAAAACCACTATTGTGTAGGTCCCCCTTGTACAGCCAAAAAGTTCTTACCACTTGATTGCATGGATTCCACAAGACCTCTGAAGGTGTGCTGTGGTATCTGGCATGAAGACGTTAGCTGCAGATCCTTTAAGTCCTGTAAGTTGTGAGGTGAGGCCTCCCATGGGTTGGACTGTTGTACAGCACATCCCACAGATGCTCTATCAGATTGAGATCTGGGGAAGTTGGAGGTCAGCTCAATACCTTGAAGTCTTTGTCATGCTCCTGAACAATTGCAGTATGTCAGGGTGCATTATTTAGCTGAAAGAGGCCACTGCGTTTGGGAATACCGTTGACATGTAGTGGTGGACTTGGTCTGTAGCAATGTTTACGTATGTGGTATGTGTCAAAGTAACATCCACATGAATGCCAGGACCCTCTTCCACAGGTAAATTGGTAAGACCAGGCCACGATCTCCCGTTGCTCCACGGTCCAGCTCTGATGCTCACGTGCCCATTGTAGTTGCTTTCGTCAGTGGATAAGGGTCAGCATGGGCACTCTGACCGATCTGCAGCTACACAGTCCCATATGCAGCAAGCAGTGATGCACTGTGTGTTCTGACTCCTTTCTATCATAGCCAACATTAAATATTTCAGCAATTTGTTCTACAGTAGCTCTTCTGTGAGATCAGACGAGATGGGCTAGCCGTCGCTCCCCATGCGCCTTAGGCGCCCATAACCTGTCACAGGTTCACCGGTTGTCCTCCTTTGGACCAATTTTGGTAGGTACTAACCACTGCATACCAGGAACACCCGACAAGACCTGCTGTTTTAGAGATACTCAGAACCAGTCGTCTAGCCTTGCTTTTTATTTGGTAATTGTCAAAGTCGCTCAGATCCTTATGCTTGCAAATTTTTCCTGTGTCCAACATCAACTTTAAGCCTAATGTATCCCACCCCTTGACCTGTGCTACTGTAGCAAGATAAGCAATGTTACTCATGTCACCTGTCAGTGGTTTTAAGGTTATGGCTGATCGTTGTATATCATGGTCATATATAAAAATAGAAGTGACACAAAATCAAGAAGTATGTAATAACTAACGTAATTCGGTTATGCCATAATTGTGAAATTGTGGTAAAACACAGTAGCGTCCTCAATGGGTACGCAAGCTTACTGTGTGTATTTACTCTACATTATACACTCACCAGCCACTATAAGAACAGCTGTACACTTGCTCATTTCAATGCAATTGTCCAGTCTTTTGTGTAGCAGCTATAACTCATGAGATTCAGGTAATGTTCACATCAAACATCAGCACAACAGTCTTCCAATAATAAACATCATTAAGGTAAAAAAAAAAAAAAAAGTTTGACTAATGTATGCACCTACACCATTTACAATGTATTTCCATTCTGCCATGTGCATGTTTTTCTCTCTTAATTTGCTGTTGGAATATTCGTCACTTTTCAACTGGGCAGGACAGTAAGAAAACAAAAAAAAATGCTGCTAATTTTGGGTATACAGAAAGACTTGATGTTTTAACAGATGCTTTCAGTTAAAACTGGACAAGAACACACCATTTTGCTTTTTTAATCATGAATTTTAATAATGCTTTTTAAATCAAGATTTTTAATCAGGGCTTAGGCCTCTTTCTCTTGTCCTCTCACGTGAGTTAATATTTCACAATTCATGCACAAGGGGACAGATACATCTCAGAACTGCATTCATTTTTATATTCAAAATAAGAGCAAGGAAATGTGGAACTAAATCAAGGTTTTTTTCCCCATTAAATGACCCTAATTCCAAGGTAAAGAACAATAATAATAAAAAAAAAAACTCTTGCATTCCCAGTAACTACACCTACTCTCTTTCACTGGGTTAATAAGCATATGGCTGCTGAAGAGCCACTGTAAACTGAATGACGTTATACAGATCACTTGAAATACTACATAGGAATGTTAAGTCAAGGTATTTTTCTGATTGTTCTGAACTTCACTGGAGCCAAATATGTATTAAAACAGGGTTGAGTGGTCCTCATTAGTGTTGATCATTGCTCAGTGAATGAGTGGCTGAAGAACACGCTGGAACTAGTGGAGTAGTCCAGGGGCATGGTGGCACCTGCATTCTGGGCTCCCAGCTTGGCACCACCTACAGCAGATGACTGGCGTAGGGTGAGAAGACTATACTTCTGAAAACTGCTGTGACCAGACAGTTTGGCCTGGGAGAGGACCTGTGTGAAACCTGCAAGAGAAAGCATCAGACTCACCACAGTGTTTTGGGCAACTGAGTGGTGTTCTCATAGAACTGATGCAGTAGCCATTATCATGATTAATAGAGAGGTCATAGGTTACATACAGAAATCTAAAGTAAAGCAAGGAAACTGAGTCAAGCTACAATAGTTACCATATTACCATGACCTTCAATGGTGCAAAACACAGTATTAAAACAAAGGAATACTGTAATATTTTCTGTAAATGTTTCAATATTTTTTGTTCTTTTTTCCATTGTTTGTCACTGAAATTACAATGTAACGCAATACACCTGCATTTCACATAAATGGTTTTGTGGATTTGCACTAATGGAAATAAAACATTGGATAATTTTATCAGGTAAACTTTGCATTGTCACACGCACTGAATATTTCGGAAACTGCTGATCACCTGGCATATTCAATCACAACAGGCTAGAGTTCATAAGAGAGTTGAGAGTCAGATGAGAATGGCCAGACTGGTTAGAGCTGGTTTGGGCTACAGTAACTCAAACAACCACTCTTTACAACTATGGTGATCTCATAACACAACACGCCAAATATTGAGGCAGATAGGCTACAACAGCAGAAGCCCACATCAGGTTCCACTCAAGAACAGTAATCTGAGGCCACAGTGGGCGC
Source organism: Ictalurus punctatus (assembly GCF_001660625.3). NCBI lineage: Eukaryota > Metazoa > Chordata > Actinopteri > Siluriformes > Ictaluridae > Ictalurus > Ictalurus punctatus. The sequence goes on from NC_030422.2 coordinate 21,078,326, forward strand.
AGGCTCACTTAAACTGAAGGTTGGAAAAACACTGGCTGTTTTTATGTAAATTTAAACATAAATTGGATTACATGAAACAGATACCCTTATTAAGTGGTCTAGGTGTAAAAATGCAGTCTTACAGAGGACCAACAAAAGTCCTAAGATACTGATGTGTACAGGAGTACCAAAATAACAGGGGTTATTAGCAGTCAGATAACACAACGATATCTAAAGTGGGAAATGCCATGCAGGCTAACTACTTGCTCTGTTTTAACAGAGTTTGTAGTTGCTACATCTTTGAAACCCTGGTGTTATTCAGATTTTGAGTACACTACTATCATATATAATAAGTAAAATCACAGCTTCCCTATTTATATGGAGATCCAGAAAGAAATCACAAATTAAGCTGCAATTTTTTTTTTATATGGGGAAGGCATCTATCCAATTATTAGTCTCCGTTTGGTGCAACACTGGTGGAAAATACGGGTCAAAGCAACATCATAATTATGGTGGATGAAGCAGGGACAATTTGTGCCATTAAATAGAACAATGCATGAACAGAGGTGACAGCAGTTAAGGCATTAAGCTACTGATTGGAAGGCTGCGAATTCAAATCCCTGCATTGCCAAGCTACCACTGTTGGGTCCTTAAGCAAAATCCCAAGTCTGCATCTGCTCAGTTATATACTGTCTCAGTTGTAAATCACTTTGGATAAAAGTGTCAGCCAAATAAGATCAGTGTAAATCTAGTTAAATGACTTCTGCTGTGGATTTTCTGTCACGTATCAAAGACTAATATTTAGCATCACAAAACTATGAAGGCGGATAATTCTGTGACCTCACCATCCTTCATCAGCTCCCAGCTTAACCATACAGATCCAACACACAGAATGGGCAGGCCAAGGTCACCCAAGAACAGTTCCTGGATAAAAGAGATGGACAGATGGAGAGTAAACAGAGACAGAATGTGAGTAACAGGTGTGTGTGTGTTATATTCATGTATAATAATGTTCAGAATTTATTGACCGAGAAAGGCAGTGTCAAACCTGGTGCACTTTGGGAAGCACTGCTACAATGTGCTGTGCTAGAACTTTACCAGCCTGGGTAAACACATATCGACAGAAGGCATCACCTGCATTAGCACCTAAAACACAAACATCTGAGATGTGAAGGCAGACAGCAGCCTATGCACTGTAATAGAAGCTCATAGCAGAATGATTGAAGCAATCAGCTATTTTCCATCCCTCACTCTTCACAGTACCTTCAGACAGTTTTCTACAGAAGCCAGCAAAATATGATTTCTGGAAGTTTCTGTACAGGTGGGGGAGCATGCCCATCAGATCCGACACCTACAGGTGTATACAAAGGAGTCAATCATACAACATAAACAACTATTTGAGGGACATCATAGAACAAGGACAGTGACCACGAACCTTGAAGTAGTCCTCCATGGCTTTTTTAACATAGGTGATATCATGTGGAGGTGTGACCAGGTTATCCTTGGCATCAAATACTGCTTTTACAGCAAGATGAGAGATCCAATACGCTAAAGAGAATGGGAATCAGAAATTTCCAGTAAATATGCACATATTAAGGATGGTAATGATTCTATATAAAGGATGTTGGTTTTCGTTCTTTAAGCTGCTCTCGTTAGGGGTCGCCACAGTAGATAACTGGTCAGCATATTTGATTTGGAACAGGTTTTACATCAGATACCTTCCTGACACAACCCAGTGCAACCCAGTGGCTGGGTTGGTTCCCTGCCTGGCAATCGAACCCAGGCAGCAGAGGTGAGTGCAGGATCCTTAGCCACTGGACCACCAGGGGACTAATGATTCTACATAAAGGATATAAGATATACACTAAGTAGTGATAGTTACCTGAGCCTTCATCCCCCATCATGTGACCCCATCCGCCACAGCCTATCTGACTGCCATCAGGGTTCACCAGCTTACAGTTTGAACCAGTTCCTGAGATCAGTACTATACCACCTGCAGGGAAGACGAATCAACATATTCCTTGTTTTGCCAAGTCACTTTATAATATATATAAAGTTCAATGTGTTAGCCAATGTTAAATACAAGTTAAGTTAATTATTTCCTATTTACTGATCTCATTACGACTAATATGTAAGATACAATACCACGGTCACTTGCTGTTGCCATGGCACCAATAGCATCTGTGGTAATGTAATAACTCTTGCTTAGTTTAGGAAATCTTTCCATCATCTCATCAATCAGTTTTTGAATGGCATGCTTCTGCTCCCCACCACTTAGTGACATGCCCTATATACAAACATACACAAACATTTTTTCAATTATTATTATTCATCTTAACCGTTCAGAAAAATGACAGCAGTGTAAGCAATCTGCTTGTTGGTTTGTTGGAGGTGCACGCCATCATGCTGAACATCCAAATAGTAATACAGACTCACCAGAGAATAAATGGGTGTGTTGGGATCCAGCCCCGCACTGATCTTTGCCTTCTGGATCATATCGTTAATGCCTTCGATACACTTATCAGCACCAACTAACTAAAGAAAATAGATTACTTCAATAAGGAAATGTTTCAAAAACACACTCTTAATGGCTCCTAACTGTACAGGTGGCACACTACATTGGTGCAGTGTAGCATCTAATATATATAAAGGGGGGGGGACAGGTCAAAGAGAAAACAGATGTAACTTTTTGTTTTCATTTTACAGAAATGATAAACATGATATGACGGTTGTAGGGGTATTAAACCACTGTACACTTATTGTCACTTTATTAGACACACTGCTGTGCTGAGAACAGTCCACCATCTAATTGTGCATAGTAACTGTATACCTACAAACTGCACCTGTATGGTAGGAGTGAGAGCAGATACAAAGTACAACTGTACAGAATATGGTGGTGGAACTCAGACACATACTACACGAGCTTTTCTTTCCTCACCCAGTGATTGGTGCAGGGTCCATCTGTCTCGGCGAGGATCTCCCCTGCAGAGGAGAGCAGCACTGCTTTGGAGTGAGTTCCGCCCCTGACAAGTACAATTATTATTATGACAGCATAAACCTTTTTTTAAACAGTTTTGCAGGATTCACTAAGTCTAACCTGATGAGGTAAACAGATACGATTTTGAAGAAGCGCTCTTAGGAAACGCATTGAACACAAAGACACAGTGTCCCATAAATATCTAGTGTCAAAACGAAATTTTAAAAGTGTTAATAATCCGATATAGATTTTTTTTTTTGTCAAAACCTTACCCTTCCACACCTCCATGCACTTCACTCATTTCTACCACTTCCTGTTTCTATCTCGTGACAAGCCCATGACGTATTAACCAGTCTCTTTTCCACCAATCAGATTATAGCTCGGGTCCTGCCGTAAACGCGACTTTATCACTCTGTTATCTTATCAATGTCAGGTCACACCTCTCTCATTTCTGTAGACAATGAACTCACCTATGCATATTGTTTTAACTGATCTTTCTAAATAGGGAGATTATCGTTTCTTTATTCATGTATTAATTTGTTTGGGTTTCAACATGTTTCGTATAATATGTAGCCTATAGTTTGTGTTTTCTTGACCTGTAATGTTAACATTCATAAGATTAAAACCACCTGCCTAATATTGTGTAGGTCCAAGAATGGGGGAAATGAAGCCTCATAAGGCACTGAGGCTTTGCCCTGACTGTTCCGGGGAAAGATTTAAAGCTTCGAGAGTGTCGAAAACAGCGCCATCTGGTGGTTAGTAAAAAAATATCGGACTTATTTGTCCAGCACATCCCACAGATGCTCCATTGAATTGAGATCTGGGTAATTTGGAGGCCAAGTCAACACCTTCAACTCTTTGTTATGTTTCTCAAACTATTCCTGAACAATTGGCTGAAAGACGCCACCGCGGTTAGGGAATACCATTGACATAAAGCGGTGTAGGCTACTTGGTCTGCAACAATGTTTATATTCCATCAGATCTTTATTTCTAAGAGACTCTGCTGCTCTCAGATACTCTTTTTATACCCAATCATATTACTGACCTGTTGCCAATTAACTTAATTAGTTGCAAAAATGTTCCTCCAGCTGTTTCTTTTTAGTAACACTTACTTTTCCAGCCTTTTGTTGCTCCCTCCCTAACTTTTTTTGACACGTGTTGCGGCCATCAAATTAATAATTACCTTATTTTTCCTCAGTTTAAATATTTGATATGTTTTCTATGTTCTATTGCGAATAACATATGGGGTTACGAGGTTAGCAAATCATTGCATTCTGTTATTATTTACATTTTACACAGCATCCAAACTTTTTTGGAATTGGGGTTGTACAAGTAAATAGACTATCAAAGTGATATGATATTACACTTTTAAAATGATATGTAGATGTGGACCTCCATGCCCATATATTACCATATATGATATAGGTGGAGGGCGGTGGGGCCCACATCAATAATTTTTCAGGGTACCCAGAACGCCCTAGCTATGGCCCCCCTGATGTGAGCTATAGCCTTAGCAATCAAAACGTTGCTGAACATACATAAAACTGAAATTATAAATGCATATTCTACGAAGGAAATATAGCATAATAATTTATATTAAACGCATGTTCATTTGCAAATATTGTGTGTCTTGTATAATGCCAATGAACTTACATTAAAATGTGTTTTCCCCAGTTGGCAGTAGATGGCAGTATGTGTTTTCTTATTTCAAAAGACTGTGTAGTCCTAAGGAGTGACAATGTTTTGTTTATTTATTTATTTGTTACATTTTTTTCTGTTTCATAATTTATTGTGAACTCAATAAGTATTTGAAAAGTCACATATTTCTGATGCTTTGGTCAAAGGTTCCATTTAAATGAAAGAATAATTGAAAGAGTGAAGACATTGTGTGTAGTGGATTAATAAAGCCATTCCATAATGGTGCCTATGCAATACCCTGTAATTTTACAAAGTCTGTTTCAATCTGATACTACAAGAACATTTGCTATGTGGTTGGTGTGGTCTTCTTGTGATGGTTCTCTGCCACCCACCTCTGCATGTTGGCCCACCCTGTATGTCTGAATCCCTTTTGAATAGGTGGGAGTAAGAAACAGCAAACTGAAGAACTGTTTTTAGTAAGAAGGTTGAAAATCACACTCATCCCTTCAGCCCAGATGTTATCTAACATCTAACCGCATTACTGTTTATGTGTAAAGAGATCAAGAGATGTGTTTTATTCTGGTAATGTGTAGCTTGCATTTGCTAACATCCTGGGTGGTGATATGAATGTACTGCCAAGTAACAACGAGTACATCAACAGTTTATCAGTCCATCAACCATTAGTGAATTTATTATAGAGGTTATAGTCATTATTAACTTGTAGGCCTATGGTACTCATCATTCGAAAAAGTTTGATCTAAATCTCAATAACCTAAGGCTAATATGAATATGTCAAATTGAGTCTCAATGAAGTTTTTTATATTATCTGACAAAAAAGAGTTAATATTATACAAAATGTTTGAAATTTAAAAAAAAAAAAAACATTTAAACATGACATAACTGCTTTAGGTTCTGTGGGTGGAAACATCAGTACTAAGAAAAAAGCTCTTCTCAAAGAAATGACACACATTGTACTACCTTGCCTAATTTATGAACCGGGCTATGTTCATAGAATATATTTGTGCATAAATAGGGACAATCAATCAAATGAACGAACACTAATAATAGTACATTTTTACCAGACAGTACTGATTGAGAATTGAAACGGTTTGGAAAATAGTTGCCAGATTGTAACGTCCTTTCAGTCCAGTCGAGTTTAAAATGTTCCGAATTCATGATGTACATGCCTGGTAAATATTAGCTACAGTTTATTATCTATCTACTCAATGTCAAGTATTAACGCAACATGAACACCGAATTATGAAATCAGAAGTGGTCTTATAGCACAATATGGCAACCCAGAGCATACTGGCGGCTTGATGGGGGTATGCAGCATGTGTACACACTGAGCAGCGCTTCCTCACTTCGCTTCAGGCGGAGAGAGAAGTGAGAAGTGAACTTCAGTTGTTTGTTATCGTCGAAGAGCTCAAACCCATTCTTTGTACTGTGCTGTTCATTTTGATTTGAACAAACACTTTAAATAAACCCTCATGTGACGAACTACTGAAGTTTGGCAAGCGGAAGTTCATGCCGTCTGAACAAAAGTTAGAGACTGGGAAAGATTGGCTTGTTTGTCTGTAGAGAAGAAGGACAAAGATGGACACTCATGTCAAAGAAGGACAACTTTATGTCCAACACCAGAAGTTTGGAAAGGTAAGCCGTGTTTGGTGTTTGGTTGGGGTTTTTTTCTGTTGTTGTTGTCGTTGTTGTTGTTGTTGTTGTTGTTAAACACTGAATTATAAAGTAAAACATAAATCTGTAGTGATTGTCGCTGCCTAGGAGAAAACTAACCCTAAGCGTCTATTGCTAGAAAGAAACACACAAGAGCACTTATAACTTGTTTGACGACATTCACCTCAAAAGAGCATCGTTTTTGTCCTACAAAAATTGCACCGTGTTTGCAAGCCACTCTGCTGAAGAGTGTACGATTTGACAGCAGAAACATTTGAGCGACTTGATCCTGATATCATGGAAATTGGTCTCTTCCTCTGCCCTGAGCAAGTCACATGAAAGTACAGTATAGTCATGATCACAGGAGACAGCTTCACACACTTGCTCAAAGCATGTGAGGAGTCTGTCTGTCAATATCAGATGTTTAACTGACATACTTTTCATAGAATATTAGAAAGGATGAAATCATTAAAAACACACACAAAAAAAAAAAACCCCACACACGTGACTGGAAATCTCTCACATGCGCACATACCCTACTATGGTCTATACCTACTCTTACTCTACATCTGATGGAAAATGTGTAACCTTGTTGTTTCACCAGAAGGCCTAGCCACAAACGTGACACAAAAGAAACTCCAAATAAACAGTCCAGCGCAACCAAATAAGACAAACTGACTTGGACCGCTTTAGAACAAATTGTCTATTTTTTGGCTTCCTGAATGTGTTTCTGGGTTTTCTGTGTGAATGACGAGAAGACTACACATTTAGATCAAACATGAACTGACAAAAACGCTATGTAAGGAATAAATCACGCAAGTGTCCGTGCTGCTATAGGGAAAATAATCGACCTCAAAGTTGATTATTTTCCAGTAACAATTCATCCTTATGATGTTTTATTCCTCCTGTACTACAGATATTTGCTAACACTGATCATTTTGTGTCTGTTAACCCTCTTATTATGTTATGGGTCAATTTGACCCATTTCCACAATTGAGATGTCTGAAATACTGGTTAATCTCTCATTCTACTGGTTAAAACTTTCCTCATTTAAGTTCATGAACTTTTATAGGCAAATATTTCTTCTTATGTTTTGTCTCGGACAGGCATTAATAAAGGTTTACTGTTTTAAGCTGTTCTTGTGTGTATTTAAACTGTTGGAGTCATTTTGATCCATAACATAATGGATGTAACTTTTTAACCCCTGACATAATAGGAGGGTTAAAGAACGACATGTCGTATGTTTTTCCTGTTTATAGTCACATTTAATGTTGTGGAACAGGTAAAATAATGTAGTTCTTGTTATCACTTATGACATAGCTACTATAAACTGCCATTCCATCTCTAGCCTCTCTTTTTCTTTCCCTCTTTCTTGAAGTGAATAAGACAAAATTGCAGCTTGTCATGTTGCTGCAAAGTGCATCGCCTTTGAGAAGACTTTCACGTGTCTGGCAACATAAAGTGACAGCTTTAAGGCCTTGACACTGGACACTTCTTTCAGAAACAATAAATTAACACCTTTTGAGAAAACATCACCACAACGTGTGTTAACCAGTCTATGTGAACTGTCTGAAATGATAATGCATTAGAGGAAGCACATTCATATACCCCTGTGAGTTGCTTTGTAAGAAGACCTACTGTCATAGTACTGTCACTGTTATAGTAAATTAATCACCTTCTCTTGACCAATCAGCTTTGCGCATTCAGCAGTGCTGTGGTTTAAAATAAATGTATTGAATATTTGATATGACTTGTTTTATTTCAGTCCTAAATGATTAACCTGTGCATACTTGTATATAAACGGCATTATAATTAATGCTGTTAAAGCAATACAATATCCTAAGTTTGTTCAATTTGATTAATACAAAGTATGCCTACAACAGTGATTTTGAAATGTAAATATTTTACAATTGTTTAATGGCCTCCAGTTTAGTGACAGATTTTGTCAAAAAAAAAAAAAACCAACTATATATATATATATATATATATATATATATATATATATATATATATATATATATATATATATATATATATATATATATATATACACACACACCATTAGTTTGCAGTAATGTGCTCGTATGCACTGGTCTATGTGAAAGTGTGTCTTTGTAAATAACACCCTCTTACGATGACCAGATTTAAAATACTTGAATAGATATGACCTATAAATGAATAAATATGGTGAATAAAGTGTTCTGGAGGATCTGAATGTGAGAGTTTGGTGTATATGATTATTGCATTTCAGTAAACTCTCGAAGATTAAAAACAACAAATTCAGCAATCAGTTATTTATACACTAGTCCTGCAGATGTTTAGAACCCGTTTTAACTGTTCTGTCTTAAGAAATGCATTGCTGTCCTTTTTGCATGGAAAAAAAGGAAATATCATGTTTGTTCTTACGATGCTAGTGCTACATCCGAAGGTTTCTCTAGTGCATGTGCTAATAAAGACAGAGGTAAACCAGGACGTGTGTTTGGTTGCTCAGGAAGTTGATGTAGGTGGCATGTGCGAGATGGTTATGGATTCTGTATCATGCTTTAAAAGATCATTGTGTGTTGGAGATCATAGTTACGGTAGTTACATGTGTATTCATTATATTTTTCGAAATGAAAAATAATTGCTCAATGAATAACATTTCTAGTGCTTTTTTTTTTTTTAAGCTCAAATACGACTAATCCTTTTTTTCTTTCTTTCTTTCTTTTTTTTTTTTTAAACCGTTTGTAAAATAACTTTTGGGCGTGTTATTGTAGGAAGTTGCCCCAGACATTGACCTTTAGGATCATAACACCAGAGTATGGCAGAGTCTTCTTAGACTCATGTTGCCTTTGACCAGGTCTGGGTCTTTTATGAATGCACTATGATTGTAGACAGTGGTCTTACAGTGCGGTATGGCAGACGACACACTTTCTGTCGCTGTCTTTTACCAAAAGAGGAAGTGTAGACTTGTGATCAATTGAATGAGCTGTGCTTTAATAAATGCATTCAGGCAGGGCTCTTCACAGTGGCATGTTTTCTTCTTTTTTTTTTTTGTCCATCTAGATTCAGTACAAACAGGTATACACACACACACACACACACGTACGTCAAGCTCTGACGTGAAGAACTGATACCAGAGTGATCCAGAATAGAACGTGCTGTCTTTCCGCTTGAGTAACATACTTCTCTGTGTTTTAGTCAAAAACCTCAGAGCAGCAGCATTAAGAAACAGAACTATAAGACATCTAGTACTCTTCTGGGGCTTTCTGAGTAACTGTAAATTACACCACAACAGTCATTTATTTCCGCAGGGACCTTCTAATGCTTTAACACAATATAAAACCCTTGTTTGGCATCATACTCTTCTCGACACGTTAAGACTTCACACATCTTCAACTAACTACCAAAGCCACTTTGTCATGTTTTTATCATTAAGTAGGGATACCATAACTCATCTTTAATTAGGAAATACAAATGCCCCTTTGTCCACTATTCATGTCAATGCACTTAATATCATGTGTATGTTTTTAGGGGTTGGTTAACGCTTCAGTTTCCATGAATGTGAGGGAAACAGTGGTCTAAACAGAAAGCTGCTTACAGAGCGTTAAAAACGTGGTTACTCATTAACCTAAAAAGCCAGCTTTGAGGCTAATAAGTGAATGCTGTGTAGGTGTGTTACAAAAATCAGTGTAAACTATCACATGCATATCTTTTGAGTATCTTGTATTTATTTATTTATTTTTAAATGGGCAAGTTCCTTCAAATTGTACGCTTGGTTGTGGTTATTTTACATGTATAATCAGTTATGTGATATTTACAGTCATTACACACTATAAGGCCTAAAGGAGAAAGGTGTGTGTGTCTATCACGCTACAGTTATACTTCTGATAAGACAGGGATGCAGATTTGAGGAAGTCACTCTCTCTTGCCTTATTTGCATAAGTTCCATCCTGTGTAACATATTCCACAGACTGACTCGTGCCTTATTTGGCACTGATGGTGTAACTGTGCTGAAATCACATCTTAAAACTTTGACGTTTATCGTAAATTAAACTTCTTGGATTTGACAACTTCTGGTTTCAGTTCTCTTTGGTGTTGTGGTGGATTGTAGATCATACTTTTGTTTGCTTTTGATAGTAGATATCTTTGCGCTGTACATATGCTTATGGCATGCAAGAAAACATATATTTTCTCCATTTTCCAAAAAATAAGTGATATTTTGTGAGATGGATAGAAAAACATTTTCCAATTTTCCTCCCCTTCATGTCTCACAACAGGTGGGTTCTTTTTTTTTTTTTTTTCTTCTCCCATGAGCAGCTAAATGGCCAACATATGGCAAAAGTATGTGGACACCTACCTGACAATCGCACCCATTTTGTGCTTGTTGAACATCCCATAGAGCATTTAGTTCCCCCATTCCTGCTATAAGTGCATCCTTTGTTCTGGGGAGGTTTTCCACTAGATTTTGCAGCATGGCTGTGGCTGTGTGCTCATTCAACCACAAGAGCATTAATGAGGTTGGGCACTAGGGATGGACGATATCTTATCGTTTGCGATATACCAGTAGAAATTCTCCCCACAATAAAGATTAGTCTTCCCACAAAAATAATGATAAAGCCTAGTTGATGTATTTGTGTGTGTGTGACGGTCTCTGACCCATTCGCAGCTCACATGCAGAGCGAAAACAAGTATGGCGGAAGGCAGACATGAAGCTGAGGAGGAGTTTATTGCTAAACAAGGAGCTACCTCTACAATCTGGAACTGGTTTGCTTACAGAAAATCAGTTTTATTTTTAGATCAGTGTTCTCTCAAGATGACAGCTATCACTTGGAGCCAAAAACAGTGGTGCACAGTACTATATTTATATCGTCACTCGTATCGTTATCGCAATAAATACCAGGAAATATCATGATATAGTTTTAAGTCCATATCACCCATCCCTACTGGGCTCTGATGTTGGTTGAGGAGGTCTGGGGTGCAGTCGGCATTCAAATTAAACCCAAAGGTGTTCAGTGGGGTTGAGATCAGGGCTCTGTGCAGGACATTTAAGTTCTTTTGCTCCAAATTTGGCAAACCATGTCTTTATAGATCTCGCTTTGTGCACAGGGGCATTGTCATGCTGGAACAGGTTTGGTACTCTTAGCTCCAGTAAAGGGAAATTGTAATGCTACAGCATACAAAGACATTCTGTACAATTGTTTTCTTCCAAATTTGTGTCAGCTGTTTGGGGAAGAACCACAAATGGGTGTGAAGCTCAGGTGTAACAAACCTTTGACCATATACATGTACTGAATTAGACTTTGACTAGCAAAAGCAGGAAGCTAATTGGTAATTTAACAATGACATGGGTGCATTGGATGGTATTTACAAATATGATGTGTTCTGAAGAGAGGTTTGATGCAGACTTATCAGTTTATTTTTTTGTATCAACAAGAATATTGTGAGAAAGAAATGTAAAGAAACTGAGCAAGTTAAGAGCAGAAAATACAGTGGACCCAAAATCTCTTTTATATTAAATGCTATTTCCTTAAAGGAAAGAAAGAAATCCAGTCAAATACTTGCTCAGTTTCTTGCATAAATGTCAACAATGACTGATCTAATATGACATGTTGCTCCATTTGTTTGTAGAAAGGTAAAGCAGAAAATGTAGTCCTCGATTAAAGGCCTCATTAAAGTCTTGGGGAAATTTGAGTCCGAATCTGAGAGGTGCAAGTATTTCAAAAGAGCTGAGGAGAGACACGTTGAACACGTCTGTCTGTAGGATTTTGTGAATCATATTTGTTGCTCAGAGTATTGGGTGCATTTTTTTTTTTTAGATAGTCACAGTCGTAGAACTCACAATGCAGCATTATTAAATAATAATGAAATGTTATTATATTTAATATCGAGTTCTTATTGTTATTAGCCTGTTTCTGGTCACTTTAATTGGTTTAGTCCAAACCTCAATCATTCAAGACAAGTTGAACTATAATATAAATAATGTTAACTTGGACCTAATGTGTTCTGTTGCTGTAAAAGTTAGAAATAGAAATCTTTACAGCGCCTAAATAAATCATTATTGTACACAATTTAATAATAACCCTGATTTTTGAATAGTTAATATGATTATGTTCATAAATGTGTACTGATGGATCAGCAGAATTTATTTTACACTTTAAGGGGATGCAGTTTTACAGTTCAAGATTGAGAACCTGAGATGTTAATTTTGTTTAACAGAAAGGGATTTATTCTGCTGTATCTGACCTATTAAAACTTTGCTTCACCCACACGGAAAATGTCATATAGAGCTACTGTACGTAGAGTGGAGGTCTATCTCTCTCTCTCTCTCTCTCTCTCTCTCATTCTATATATATATATATATATATATATATATATATATATATATATATATATATATATATATATATATATATATATATATATATATACATACACACACACACACACACACGGTGTAAAACTCTGAGCCCTGACCTGAAAGACGAACTGAAGCCTTCTGTGAAAAATGACCATAGTATACATTACATCAGTTATAAATGTTTCTAAGGGAGGCTATAAAATATACCTCATAGACATTCTTGCCACTATTATTATTATATTGTTTATTATTATGGATTATTTCAAGATAATAAACAATGACAGTGATACATTTCTCAGGCATAACTTAAAAGGGTTTATGTTGGGGCAATGCCAGCACAGAATTTGCATACTAAGTTAGCCACATGTAGTATTAGTAACTGTAGTAAATGTGTTATTTTCATTTTCCATTTCACTCACTTTATTTCCATGTAATTTAAACACAGGCTGCTGGAGGCGTACCCTACAATAATGTGAAGTTATACATTGGTGATGTGTTTACAGATGTCTCTTGAACTGTACTTTGTCCTGTCTCCTGTTGATAAGGCTAGAGGATGGTTAGTGTGGGTTTTTTTTGTTTGTTTGTTTGTTTTTTTAAATGTATGGTTGTTTTCCATATGTGCACAGATTGTGCCTGCTGTATATGCACTCTAACTATCTTCAGATAATAGTTTTTATATACATCTTCACATCTAGGTAGTCTCCACATCAGCCACTGGTTTGTTCTAGATAAGTACAGTGAGTATGTAATCATTTTAGATATTCAACAAATTGGTTGGTTACTTTTTGGCAAATCTTTTTTTTTTTTTTAAAGCCACCAGTATAATTTTGACCATAATAAAACACGTGTCATTCTGAACCCTCTATAGTATGAAATTGGTTTTGACTGCGGCGCTTTCAGGACAGGAGGCTCAGATGAGTTTTGCAGATGGAGATCTGCTGATTTTCTATACACCTGCAGTGTGTTGGAGGAAGCAAAGCACACTGGGTAATCCCACACATTTCCTTTCTGCTGCACTGGCAGTTGCATATGTATGTTATAGATTAATAAAGCAGATTCATTGCTCCCTAATAAGGGTGTGTGTGTGTGTGTGTGTGTGTGTGTGTTAAATGCATCTTTGAAACTGTGTAAGATATTTTTCCTGTTTAAGTTCATTTGTCATGTTTAAACAGTGTGACCATGTGCTACAATTGTCCCCCATTTTCCTCTTGCATATTTACCTGTAACGTTCGTTCATGCTTCTTTGTTTTTTGCGTGTTCTCATTCATGCTTTTAACATTTCGAATCTCAGAGCTGCACACCTCTCTGTTTGCTTAGCAGGAATGAAGGCGCAGGAAGTACACAATGGAATATGACTTGTAGTAATGCAAGAATGACCTAACAAGACTGTCTTTCACTAGGGCTAGTGTGGCTTGACTTGATGTGTAATGTTGCAATGATGTAAAGTAGGTTTTAAATTAGAAATTGATCTGGTCATGGAGTTCACTGTTCCTCACCCTAGAGTTTATCACATTTATAGTAAAACTACTGACTCTTGTTTTCCTGTAACACACCAGCATATCTGCCTTTATGGCTTTATATGCAGTCACAACAACCAAAAAGGCTTTGATAATTGAAAGGAGATTGAATGGAAGCTCTTTTTGTTCTGTGTCAGGGCTTCATGTGTATTATTTATTAATTGTCATTTTGGTATTGATGTTGTAGAAGGCTGTAATACGCAAATGAGCTTTTTAGGATTGGGTAAATATGACGATATATTTATATCATGATCAGTTGTCACAATACACTTTTTTTGAGATATCATGTTTCTCATCAATATTTTACAGTGGTATATAAAAAAGTTATAAACTAATTGGAAGCAGTTGATTAGAGGATAAAATGTAGCATTGAATTTTGAAAATTAAAATGTATATATTAATTTTCATCGTCCTCTGTGAAATATAAGTATCTTTGCATTTGTTGTTGGAGTTTTTTTTTTTTTTTTTTCAAATGCTGTTTGCAAAACAATATATAGTGATGCACATCGTGTACCATATGAAAGTCTTTATGTATTATATGATTTTCTTTTTCGTCACACTGCCAACCCCTATATGAAACAAACCACAGTTGTTCTGTGGTTGTTCTGACCAACATCTGAGGTTCTAGAAAAAAATTCTGTGGGCTTTTAAATAAAGTTGGGCATTGCCATGATAGAAAAAACAAATTTTGCATGCGTGTGAATGAATAATGTAAAAAATGCAAATTAACTGGTTACAGGCCAATTATTAAAGTCATATGATGATTTTTAATGATTTCCTTCTCCTTTAGTGTGTAATGTATCTGTTCTGCAAATTTAAAAAGCTCATATTTTCCCCACAAAGGGATTTATTCTATCTAACAAGAACACTGCTCCAGACCTGCCTAAAACGCCTCGATCGAAGTCCGGATATTACTTCTGTAAACATCTACGTGACAATTTGAAATATCAGCATAATAATTTGGGCAGCATGTAGAAAGAAGGCGAGGCTTCAGTGAATTTAGTCGCCATGTCGTGGAGATGTTGTGTGTTTCGATGCGAAAATGAAACCCCTTTGTTTGACCTTTCGAAAACGGACCAAATTAGGAATCGGTGGTTACTGTTTATTTATAATGCTGTTCCTGAGCAGTATAACCTGAACCTTTGCTTGTGCACAGCGTATTTTACGGAGTACCGCTTCCTGAACCTGGACGAGTACAAAGCTGGCTACACACAAAGGCTACTCCTGAAAATTTGGGCGATCCCCACTTTGCTCGGACAATCTTGTGCTCCTGAATCAGAACCTATAAGTGTGTTCGATTATTTTCTGAAATATCTGCTTTTGACTGTTCTGTTCAAATTCAGAGTTTTGTGTTGTGGCTCAGTTGTAGACCTCTGCTAACGTCCTAGCTAAAGTTTGCTAAGTTGCCTCAGTTTTGTAAGAATCACAAGAAGCTTAGCTTTCCAAAGATATATTACATGAGTGCCTATGTACACACAGTAGCTGTACATAGCATATTTTTGCACTTATGAACGCAACGGCTTGATAATCCGCATTTTCTGAATCTGACTTGGGCTCGAACCGATACGGTAAAACTGACGACATGTTACTTAGGAGCTTAGAATTGCTTTAGAGGCCTTGGAGGCTGAAGCTAACCCAAGGGCCTTTACATTTCCAACAGACGCTTGAGGTTCTTGTTCAATCACAGCGCAATGGGTCAGCTGGCCAATCAGAGCACTCTGGGCTTTTCAGAAGGGAGGGGCTTTGGAGAAACCAGAGCTTTTCAGACAGATTAGGAATAGAGGTACTGCAATAATATACAGTATGTCAGTGTTTTTTGAACATTTAAAGCATGTTAACCAATTCTACTACACTTTTAAAAACGTTTCAAAAGCATCATATGACCCCTTTAATTGTGATTCATCACTGCTTCAACAGTTTGTTTAATCATAGTGCAAGACAGCTGTAGCGTTATAATTAGAAATGCTATTTCTGCCCATATCATGCAGCCTGATACCGCACCGTTATTAAATTGTCACCTGTTTAGCGCTTAATGCGTTTGCTCAGAACTGTAACATGGCTTATTCTGACTCAGTACAACAGTGTGCACTTGCTGTCTCACCAAATGTCTTCAGATTATTTTTGTTTTATGGTTTTTTTGTTTTGTTTTTTTAAAATAATTCTTCAAAACTGGAAATGAAGGCTTCGTTGTTAAATGCACAGTTTAGTAGATTAAAAATAACTGCTGTCTCAGAGGCACATTTCCTTTCAAAATAGTCAGAAATCGAGTAAAATTTGAAAGCAGTTGGAGACTGTGGTCTATATTGTGGTGAGATATGTTACTGTTTTACACACACACTAGTGTCCTTGGTCGCGTAGTTTGTTTATTCACGCAACCTCCCAGCTTTCCTTCCCTCTTTTGTGCATCTGGAGGATGGGCCTTCGGAGTCACTGGCAGCATGGTTCCTTGTGGTAACCTTAACACGGTCACCCAAACGCTAAATAAAGATGCCGTGATGCAAGTAAGAAGTCTCTCGTATGAGTATGATGCCATACAGCGAGAAGCTCTTTGGGGTGTAGAAATGATTGAATGTGGCAGATTCAAGTGATTCATGATGGTCTTACATTCACGAGCAAGCTTATCATTCATGACCTCTTGTTTGATCTTCTCGTCAATGGCATCACAAATCACTTCCTCCTTCACCTAAACAATAGCGTTAAAGATCGTGTCTGTTTAAGTGGTGTAATTCTTCAAGCTTGATTGCTTTTTGTGTGTGTACATCTTTGCATGTGCCAAGACCCGTTAAATGTACCTGGCATTTCCCCCAAGGCCTTCTGCCCTTATTTACTGCCAAACTGTATCAACAAAGTTAATGTATAACCATCTCATTATCCATGCACTCAATCTGTTTTCAGAAATGGAAGAAGAACTGGTTCGTGCTGTATCCGGCGAGTCAGAATGGCATTGCGCGACTCGAGTTCTTTGACTGTGCAGGTTATGGCACTGAAAAACCCAGCACCAAAAAACTGGACAAAAAAATCATCCGCCTGTCGGAGTGCATCAGCATCCTTCCTGCCCTCACCGAAAGCTGTCCTAAAGAGAACATGTCCGCCTTCTGTGTGGAGACCAACGATAAGACACACGTGTTTGCTGCTGAAAAGCAAGTCACTAACGAGTGGGTGGAGAAGATGTGTGAGATCGCTTTTCAGGTGAGGCCTGAGATGAAGTGTGTGGCTTTTTTTTTTTTTTTTTTTTAAATAATATCAGTCTCACATGGTGAGAGTTTGTTTGTTTATTTATTTTTAATAAAAAAATTGGTTCCTGGTTCCTCTGTGAAACTGGTTCCTCTGTGACCCTGTCAAGCGGTTACTGAAGATAGACAGATAAGCATTCAGGCTTACATAAGTGTATACAATACAGCATATTAAAGAATTTAAGTAGTAGATCATTATAAAGTACTAAACTGCACTAGGTTATCCTTGTCTCAGGTTGTTTGTGTTTGTGTACAGAATGAACAGGGAATGTCTAGGCATGTTCCGGATACATGCTGGGAATTTCCAAAGGCAGAAGGGAATTTGAACTTTTATGGGAATCAGAAGGGCGACTCTGCACACTCAGCATCTTTCCCTTTCTTTCCCTTCCTCACTATTACTTTCTGTCTTTATTTATTTATTTATTTATTTATTTTTTGTCTTTCAGGGAGGGGGTGGATCATTCAGTAATATTGACTCAAATGGACAACAGGATCTTAAGATGTCTGAGAACCTGATCTATTACTCCAGAGAGGAAGGTAACAAAGTTATTGTGGTTTTTTTTTTTTTTTTTTTTTTTTTTTTAAACTGTGAATTAATCATTCTTATGAAGAAGAGTCCAGGACAGCAGATGTCTGAGATTTTATTTTTCTGATGTTACATAACAGTTTTCTTAGCTGACCTTAACCAGTAAAGGGATGGGGTTTTTTTTCTCCCTGCCTTGACTATCAACATTATAACATTATATCAAACATTTATTTGACAAAAAGTTTATTTGATGAAACAAAAGATTATCCCCTGTTATATACTGCTTTGGGAGCATAGTCGTCATTACTCTAGGCAGGAGACGGAGATCTGAATTATATATGTCTCGGGTACTCGAGATCCCAAACAAGTGGGCTTTGTGACATTGTTTCCTGTCCGATTTTGGTGGTAGCACAGTCACTGTTGGCCTTTTTCAAGGAACAGCCAAAAAATCATCAATCACCTTCTCCTAAAGATTTTGTTTGACTCAGTAGTTATATTCATAAAATTTCGATTACAGTTGAGGGAAAAATTGTGTGTTTAATTTTGTCTGAACTGTGTCTTAACCCATAACCAGGGAGGAGAAAAGGCAAAACGGACCTCGTACAACATACAAAGAACACTTCCTCTGGTCACATGTTAGGCACACAGCTCTGGAAAAATGTGGCTTTTAATGTGTTTACACTAGACAGTATAGAGGGTAGCTGCTTCCTTACTGTGACAAAAATGACACACGCATACTCATTCACTGCTATATTTGCAATGCCAGTCTGCCTTGGTTGACTGTAGTTAAACATAGTTGAATTAAAGAAAAATATGTTACTAAGTGAAAAGGAGCACGGAGAGTAGCACAGAATCTCAGGCATTTAGCCCCATCCCCCTTTGGCACAGCCCACCTCTACACATGCCTTGGCGAGGGGAAGAGAGCGAGTGCAAAATTAATAGATATTTGTAAAGGCCTCAGTATCTTTCTTTGAACAGAAGGGTTTTTTTTGGGAAATAGAGGTCATTAATACTTCTGTTTTTCATAAGGCCACCTGTGACTTCCTCAAAGAGACCATGTGTGTCTGTGAGTGAGCACTGACATTAAGAGGCTTGTGACTTTGCAGTCTTGGCACACTCAATCATATCTTCAGTGCCTGAGTGTGTGGGAGCACTGGTTGTGTATGTCATGTGCTCTGTGGTGGGTGTATTGTACCAGCTCTTATTAAACACCTGTGTTTAGTAATCATACTTGCACATTTGTAGCTTTTCAGTATCCTCAGCATATGAAGTAACACCGAGTCCCACAAGGCTATTCTGTAGCACTGACTGACGGTTTTACAGAAGTTTAATTTTTCACTGGCCTAGAAAGTGTTTGTTCTGAAATGAAGTGAACTGTGAGCCAGGTCCTGGCTGTCAGCTTCTTGTTCTCATCAGAACATGAAATGTGAAGCAGTGTTATTTTTTGTACTACTCTTAACCAAGACTACCTGAAATACCTGCTATGTCAAACTAAGTTCATACACCACAGTGCAGTATTCAATAAACTTCCAATACAAATTTCTGCTCTATTTTTAGCCTCGATTTTTCTAGATGTATTGTATATGAGCATACTTTCTTTTCTATGTGATTAATTAACAGACAGAACTAATAATTACATACATTTACATTAAGGGTTGTCAAACCAGAAAAAAACTAACTTGGAAGTAATGCAGCCCTGGTGAGGCACTGCACAGTTTTAGGTTTTTCCCCATTTGCACAGGCACAGTTGCTCCTCCTGGACCAGAGTTGATCAGGTCTGAACAAACATTGTACCTGTTGTATTTTACAGTCAGTGAATTCTGGGTGAGTGTCCAAAGAACAGAAGCATCCGAACGTTGTGGTCTACTCGGTAATTACTGGCTTAAAGCAGATGGAGAGAGCCTGATATTGAAGGATCCTAAGATGAAGAAGAACTTGCTGGTGTGGCCCTACAAACTGCTACGTCGCTATGGCAGAGATCGAGTGAGTTTTAAAGATTTTATCGTTAATATGTACATGCAAATGGTGTGCACCTGAAATACTTTTGTGGTTGTTCTCAGCCTGTATTTTTGGTGACAGCTACCCTCTTAGTAAAGCAGGAACTTGAGGCCACTGTTGTTTCCATCTCTGCTTCCTGTCATTACCATAGAAACCGGTTTGATACAGGAAACTAGCCTTCCTCTCTCTCTCTCTCTAAGTGTGGGCAGTACGGAAGGTCTAAGGTGCCTGGAATTAAGCTTATGATATCGATCACAGATCTAAATAAACATGTGCTAATTTCCCTCCTTGACCACATTACAATTTGGTCTTATAATAACGTTCACTAGAAAAGATTGTCTACAGGCTCAGTGCTGCACCAAAAAAGACACAGATTCCTATTCCTATATATATTGTTGATTGTTGTCAAAAGATGTACAGCATTAAAATGAAAATGTACAGGTACCTTGGTTAGCATAATCATTACTCATTGTTTGTGACGTTTGGTACAGGTTATGTTCTCATTTGAGGCTGGACGCCGTTGTGAATCTGGCCCAGGTAACTTCACCTTTGAGACAAAGCATGGAAACGAGATCTTCCAGATTGTGGAGTGTGCCATTCGGGAACAGAAGGCTCAGGCTGAGGAACAGCAGCAAACCTCATCATTTGACGGGGACTGTCCTGCTCTCCAACAGATCCGTGCTGCCATCACTGAGGGAATCAGCCGAGAGACAGACGGAGACTCTGGTGGCAGCAAACCAGGATCTGCTGATGGAGTCATTGGCCGAAGGGAAGGAGAAAGTAAACATTTTAAGGGTCGCACCTTACCAGAGCCTCCAATTCCTGTTCCAAGCACATCGCCTCGTGGGCCAAAAAGTGCATTGGACGATCAAGTGAATTTGTACTCTGAGCCTGCTGACTCAGTCCGTCTGCCCACACCTCTGGGGGAATGTCTTTATTCTGACCCTGTAGACAGCATTAAACCTACACCAGTGCACAACCCACGGCATCGTCCACTTGGTGATGAAGGTGGAGGCAGCAAGAACGAACCTTTTTATGCAGATCTCTATGACCGAGTGACTCTTGACCTGACCCCAAGAACAGGAGCACTGGGACTTGAAAGCCGCAAGAGGCGTCCTGCTGAAGTAACCCAGGCAGAGCACATTTATGATGAGCCTGAAGGAAGAGCAGGTCCTCCAGTAATCCAGCCAATCTCCACTCTGTACGATGAGGCACGTCTGGAAAACCAGTCCTGGAAATCTAGTGGAGTTGACGATCCTCAGGGTAATGAAGAGACTTACAATCCAAATACAGATGACTATGGTGTCCCTCCTTTTGGTAAGACACCGTTACCACCAGCTGTGGCCAAGCCTAAAGGTCCCAAGCCCCTCACAGCACCCAAACCAGGGAAGGGAGCACTTCCCAAGAAAGAACCACCTCCACTGCCCCAAGGTAAAGTTGGAGCTAACCTGAACAACAACAATAGCAGCAGTATCTCTTACTGTGCTGGAGAAGGGTTTGGAAATGGAGGAATTGGTGGAGGAAGAGTAGAGAAGCATGCAGAGATTTACAGTAAAGTGTCTAAGCATAAGCCCCCAGCCACAGCATGGCACCCTGCCATGCGACCTCCAGATATCATCTATGACAACTTGGGTGATATCTGATTTGATCCTACATGCCTTTTCTAACAGTCAAAATGTTCTCTGGTGTCTTTAGAAACCTATTCCTAGAGTTTCTAAACGATCACACGCTTTCTGGGGTCTTGTTCTGGGGCCACTGTAATATCTGGGATTACTACAGTAACTGGACAACCGGAAAAAGTGTGCAGGTTAGTGTCGCAACTGGTGTCATAGACAATGCACTGTGATCGATTATCAGTGACACAAAGTTCTTTTCGTTTAGGAAGGACTGTGAAACTACAAGTTTTGCAGAATTTAAATGTGCTCTCTAAAACACATTTCTTGTATGTGGGTTACTCACATGGTCGTATACGATGTCAATTTTGCACATATTTTACCAGTTTCTCCTTCTTAGTGAATCATACCGAGTCTGTGACTTGTATATTAGAGGCTTCAAAGCCCTTAAATAGAAATGGAAACTGCCAGTCAAGGGAATCTGCTGTTGTCTCCCAATGTCAATTCACCTTGGATGGTCAAAGATGATAGACTATATGGACAATCAATGGACACATCTACATTTTTTTTCCATTGAGATTTTAAATGTAGCAATATACTAATCATCTGCTATGTGTATGTGTGGGAGTAAGTCAAAAACAGCTGTGCTGTTGATGTATGATAATAATAATAAAAGATTTTTCAGAACCTCCTAGCACTTTCTATTCCGAGAAATATCTGTTTGTCTTAAAACTGCTTTTGTTGTCTCCTCAGGAGACGGCAAAGATGGAAAATCATCCCAAATCTTTTTTCTCCTTTCTTACCGTCCCTCTGTTTACTCCCTTATTCTGTCCTTCTAAAACGGCTATTGAGGAATGCCAAAAAAGATAAAACACAGCCTGATGCCTTGTGAATATTAACCAGCTGTACAAAAAAAGGGCTTTAATTGAAATGGCTAGAATGCTGGCTAAGTTAATCTGTGTCTGCCTGGCTCTGTCTAAAGGTACAGGCTGTTCCTATTCCTGTTTTTTTCTCTCATTCACCCCTTCACTCTTTCCTTTTCATTCTCCCCTCCTCTGTCTTTTCTTCCACTGTCTGAATGTTTTTCTTCAATGACCACCCTCTTGGCCTGCCTGAATCTGATCCATTCATCACATTGTGGTGCATTTTTAGTATGCTGTTTTCTTAAGCTGAAAAGCAGGCATTTTAGTCATTCTGTAAAAGTACCAAATGACTCCCCTGAAATTAGTCTGTGCTTACTACAAGTACACATATGCATCTTTCTCCTTGATTTAAATATTCTCAGCAAAAGTTGACACATTGTTTGAGAGAGGACAGTATTTGTGGCGATTCCATACATTTCATTCATGTTCAGTGATATATTCAGTAACCTGGTCAGTGTCACATTGGATCCCGGAGCATATTCTGAGAACACTGGGCACGAGGAAGGGGATACAACCTGGTCCATGACAGAGCAACATGCACATTCACACATTCACACCCTAGGGGCAATTTAGCATAGCCGATCCACCTACTGGCACATTTTGGAAGTTGGGAGGAGAACTCGTGCAGACACACACAGTAACTTGAGCTCATGGTTGAACTGGGAACCATGGAGCTGTGAGGCAGCAGCTCTACCCGTTGCGTCACTGTGAAATCATTAAGATGCTATTAAAATCATTACCTCTACAATTCCCAATCCATTTGGTCACTTTTGTAAACATACCATAAAAGCAAAGTTAGCACTGTGCCCATAATAACATGCATGCATAATTTCCTATACCTTAATCAATATCTTAGTTCTGTTGTTTAGTTTGGATCATAATTAACATGTTGCCATTTTTTTAACCAGGTGACTGACAGATTGTTGTTGTTTTTTTGTTTTTTTTTAAATTAGAGGCCAGAGTGATACACACTGTAAATGTGATTAGAGTGCCACTGAATACACATATTTCTCACCATTTACCAAAACATTTTTGGTAAATAGTGGTTTTGTTTGTTATGAGTGCATTTATTGTGACACAAAAATTTAATTAAACAATTCATTTCGGAAATGAAAGGTCTTTCTGACATCTTTGCAGAACCAATTGTGTCTGGAAAATATGATCATGTCTAATAGTGATAATTTAATTGGTGACATTTTCACTGGTATCAGTATTGGCATTTCCCAGTCTATAAAAAGGGTTGTACAGGGGATGTATTTCTCATCTTGCTTTACTTCCCCTTTTCTAGAATCTACAGTTTCTGTTTTCAATCCACCCCCTTTTTTTGTATGCCTGAATAACCTGGGGGGAGGGGGAGGGGGGGTGCGCAGAAATGTGCCCTTGCTCTCTGAATTGTACAACAGAAGTACTTTTGGGACATGAAAATGCTTCTCGTAGTCAAAATATATTTTGAATGTTTAACTGTCTCAACTCCTTATGTTTCAAGTTAGATATTTAACTGATCTATACGGTTATAAATTTGTAAATAAAACATTTAGCGCATGGCATGATGGACATTGTGGTCAATGACAATGACTGTGACAAAAAGATTTGAGGAATAATAATAATACTATAGCCTGGGCGTTAACTTAGTCACGAATGAGTTACTAATCACTGTGTGTGTTTGCACTTGTCAGCTACTTACTATGTAAAGAGCTAAATTTACATTGTATAAAAATAGTAAAGATATGTGTAGGGTTCATGTTACATATATTTTGTAATACGTCATACTGATAGGATATTCCCTAAGTGAAAACAGGAAAGTTGGAAAACCTACTTCATGAAAAATCTATGTTACTGCCAGAAACTAATTATTCCTATTTATGGAAACGGCATCAGTCTTTCTAGTCCCTGCCAGACCCTGTCTCTGCTTTCCACACACTTGCACACACTTCATGACAAACTGTTCTTTGTAGATGAACCATGTACGACTGTTTTGTATGAAAATTAAACAAAACTGCTCAGACAGGAACAAAACTCCATTAACACATTTACTGGCTTTGAAATATTTAGTATTAAACAAGTCACATTAAGATAATGTTAAATAATTAAATTGAACAGTAACTCTTATTAAAAAAAGAAAGAAAGTAGCATTAATGTGCTGACCTCCTTTCCTTAATGATGTGGAATGACAGAGGAAGCTCTTTATTGTAATGCAAAAGACTCTTAAAACAAGACACATCTGCATTCCTGTTGTTTATGTGGACAAATGCCCAGACATATTGTCTCAATCTCTGTGAGCTTTGATTTAAATTTGTAGAATTAGTTCTGTGGGGAAAATGATTGCTGTGGACTTCGACTTGGAGTCTAAATAACACTTCACAGACGTTACAAATCCACATGCAATCTGGCCCAGGAGAGAACACGTGTTGACGCCATTAGGTAGACTCCAATGTGAAAGCACTCTGATGTGAAAATCCCTCCTTTTAAAACTTTTAAAGCCTTTAAAAAAAAATTATATATGGAACAGGAAACTGAGACGAAGAACTTTTTTTTTTTTTTACAAAATGCTTCTCATTTGTGATGGGTTTTGCATAATATCTCTAAACCCAAAATGAGGTCATAGTGGCATTGGTGTAGGCGGCATTGGGTGGGTGGAATAGCGGAAATGTTAATGAAGCAGATCTGATGGGCCTCAGTCAGACGGTGACATTGAGTAACACCATGGCCTCGACATCGCTTCAGTTCTAGAAAGTGTTTCATTCCCTTCTGTACCCTTAAAAAAACTATAATGTTACGTAGCATTACACTGAAAAGTGCCTCTCTCTCTCTCTCTCAAGTCGAGACTGAACACAGTCCTCTCTCATTTTCAGCACAGGACTCTCTCATTGTGGCCTTGTGCTGAATTTATCTTCAGCTGGATTTTGTGTGTGTGTTGTAGTGCATGCCAGAACACAATGCTTCTACAACATTGTGTTTTTCTATACCTCTCCTATAGTGCTACGGACACCTACAGAAAATGGTGCTTCTTATTTATTGCATCTTATGTCTTTTTGTTTTATTTTATTTTTTTAAGCATCACACTCTATATGAGAATTTCTGTTAACAGTCGCTGTGAAAGCAAATGAAAGTCGAGTCATACTAATTATGCATTGTGAAAACTACTGCAAGTGTCAGTGTCTCAGTAACAAAATGTGTTCTGACCATCTAGGGCCAAAGTAAGTGCATTAACAGGGTCTATCGGTTTTTCCCCAGTCTTTTTGCGAAGAATGAGGCATTTTATCTGCTCTAATGTTTAACAGCTGTAGACGCATAAACAGCTGGTGTGTGCTGCACTGTAAGGCTGCCATATTGTCCTCTAATAGCTAATAGAGACCAGTGAGTGAAACAAACCCTGTCCAATCACTGACTCGATTCAAATTTTGGTGTTTAGGAATTGTTTTGAATTATTAATAGGCTGTTTTGGCTGCAGAACTCATTTGATATTGCAACTTCTCAACACGTCTGTGTATTTTTCACCATTGGGCTTAGAGATATATTTGCATGCTAAGCACTGAATGATGTTGATTACTGAATAGTGAATGACTACAAATATCTAGCTTTAGAATTTGGCTTCAACTTCTTATGTCAGTTAGTCTGTTTGTATCCAAATATATCTTGTGATGCCATTTGTGTAGAGTGCATTTCCGCACATACTAAAAAAACAGGTCAGTTTATGCATGGAAATTTGTCTGGCCTAAAAATATAAACTTGGGTTTGCAGTGCATTGTGGTGTGGTGTGTCAGTTTATGTGTCTAAACTTAAACTAACCAAAAATATAACCTGAAAGAACAGTCTGCACAGAATGGCAGATTGTAGTACTGGTAGTATTGTTGCACTCTCACTCTCACATCATCATAAGAAGATCGTTATCCACGTCATCGTCCGCTAAGCAAAGGGAGGGGTCATGTGGTCGTGAGCGGCTCATGGTCAGAGGGGGGCGGGACATCTTGACCGGGGGTGCAGAGGACAGAGGAGCAACCATCGCTCTGACACGACCTTGCTGCAACTAAATACAAGAAGAAAAGACGCATTCAGATCGTAAATAAATTCCGTTTTCTTAATCGGCTGGTGGTGGCAGTTAATTTATAAATGCTTATGATAAAACTACTGTAGTTTGCAAATTCTTGGTAAGTCCCAGAATGACCACATAATTATGTAAATCAGTGTGAGAATGTACTAATAATATACTAGAATGTAATAATGTTATATAATATAATTAACACGATAAGGTATTAATTTGTTTTCTAATTGGTTTAAAAAATTACTGCAGTGTTTTAACTTGATCTCTATTTACCTCCATACAGTGTGAGCAATTGCTATGGACAAGAAAGACAACACACTGCCCTATACAAAAAAAAAAAGAAAAAAAAAAAAAGAACAGAAACCTCAAGACTTGCTCTAACGGAAGCATTTAGAGTAGCTCATAAAGCGTTCATGAATCCTTCAAGTTATTTTTCTAAAAGTTGTACATTAAGCTCTGAATCATTTCTTTTTTCAGAGAGGGGACTACTTTTTCAGGGAGAATTTGTCCTTATGTGTCACAAATGTGGTTGTGTGGGTCTAATGACACACGGCTACCATGAAACTAGGCAAATCACAAGTGACTATATTTTAACATGTTGTTTCAGTGTTGTAAAGCTGCATAAAACTTTTTTTTTAAAGATTTCTTTCATGTCTCTCTCATTCTTAGAGCTCTATATCTAACGTTTGTAGTTCTGAATTTGCATGCAGTGATGTTAATTATAGTATTCATGGAATTCAACATTTAACTGACTTTCAAGGCAACAGGTTTTCAAGTTGTTTTCATATGAAGTGTTGATCATCGAGTCTGCTGTAATCATACGTAGGCTACTCATGTAGAGCTGACAAAGATCTGGTTAAAAAAAGTGTTAGGTGTAGAAAGTTTGTTTATCCTTGAACAGTATTTTGCAAATAACAGTATGAAAGTTCCAAACATGAAAATCTGACATATTAAACCTGCAAGTCAAAAATAAATAATTAGGTCTATGTTTAGATCAAACTTCAGAGAGCACTTCTTAGTACTTTATTCTGTAGTGCATCTGACCTGCCGAGGTGTGGAGCCCTCTGCTGGTCGGTTTGTGTCTCGACGTTGGCCTCGTGCTTGGCTCTGAGACTGAGAGCAGTAGGAGCGAGAGCGCAGGCCTCTCATCCTCAGGTATGGGTAGAGATTACTGCCCAGACAAAGAGGGTTAAACGCAGGGTCTGTCTCCAGTTGCTCCAGACATCTCTGGAACAAAATGAATAAAAGCTGCATATATTTTGCAGAATACATATCAGTTTTTTTGTTTTTTCAAAAACAAGGTCTCAATGTTTGTTATTTGTGGCATTATCAGAGGGAGATAACACAAAGAATATTAAATAAAAATAGTGTGTGTGTGTGGGGGGGTGGATGATGGTAAGAGCAGATTTGTTTGGGCAGACAAACAAATCAACAGTAAAGATTTTGCTGAAGTGAGTAAAAGATGTTGCTACCATAAATGTGTTTATAATTATGTCCTGACACATAACAGTACTGTGTTTGTGTGACCTGCTGACAGATTCAAGAGCATATGCATTTCACAAAACGATAAGATTTATTTTTTTTGTTACATGGACCTTTATCACAGAAGAGGAAATGACTCATACAGGAACAGGATGTTAGAGCCCAAAAAGGACAGTATTTTATGAGTCATTAACCATCATAACTACAGGGAAGAACACTAAGCAACATTATGCGCTGCATCACATGACAAAGCAGCATACAACATGGGTGTTTTGAAAGGTTATGATACAATCCATTGAAGGTCACAGTGCTTCCTTTATGATATGATGAATCATGCCCAATGTTTGATTTACACTGAGACTTTAGAGTCCCCCAAATGGACGTTACTACACATTTTTTGAATGTGTAATAATAATAATTAATAATTTGAATTAAGTGTGTTATATTTGAGATGTTTTTATGGTGCATCACATTAATTGTGATTAGAACTCGTAGGGTACTAAGAAATTGTTTTGATATTGAGATTTTGCCTCGCAGGCCTACAGATAATAACTAAACTAGCTTGTTAGTCTCATGTAATGTAAGTTCTACTTTCTAACGAGTGTTTTGCTTAAGGAAGCTGTGAACTATGCAATTAAAAGAATAAGCTACATATACCTGTACCTGTATGGAAGTTGAATGTGTGTGTGTGTGTGTGTGTATGTCATTTATAGTGTTTATTTGATTGATTAATGTAATTTTTAAAAATGAGTAACATTTCAGTTTACCAAGCTCAGCGGCTTTTATTTCTAGCCTTTTTAATTATTAAGTAACCTTTTTTTTACGACAATGGCATTATAGACTCGCTGCATTAATAAAAAAAATTTTTAAAAACACTCCTAATCTTATTTTAAACTAACTTGCATGTGGAATTGAGCCACTCAATGGTGATTTTTAAAAATGAAAAACATGTCGCAATTACTGTTTAGACAGCTAATTGTGGCTTACACTAGATCTCACTCATGGACCCAAGTTTGTCTTTAACTTGACTAAACTGGGCATGCTTTCTGACAACACTGTCCTTTGAGAGCCTCCAGTGTGAGGCCGAAAATGTATCACTGCTGCTGAATGTTAATATGCAGATATGGAAATACCTGAACACATCTGAATCAAATTTACGCTCCATACAAGTAGATATGGCTTCTCTACATAACATGATTATGCTATCTGAGCACTTAATATATTTGCCAACTCTGAGGGTTTTGGCTCGGACCAGGTGCTCTTGACATATGAAGTGAAACTACATAATTTGAATACTGAGCCATGTTTGTGTTTGTTATTGTGTGCAAGACGAGAGAGAGAGAGAGAGGGAATACCTCCACCATATTGAGTGTGTTGAGTGGTGGGTCCTCGTTTGAGGTAGGCAGATTGCAGGGCAGCATTAATTCTCGTGTGAGGACAGGTTTTAATAAGAGAGAGAGGGAGGCTGAAGACTGGAGCACGTAGTAGGAAACTGCGCTGGATGCAGAACGAAACTCAGTCTCTGAACGCACTAAGAGAAACCAGTCACGGGTCTGGAGAAGCACAAAGGCATGCAAAAACAACGCATAATCTTTTTTAAACACTAGGAATATTCCTTAAAAATAGTGCAGCAAAAAACTCTCACTTACACTATTTACCCTTGACCCCAAATATTGTTAATTATAGTTAATAGTGGACTGTCTAGTTAGTTCTTTAGTTTTGTGCTGGAAGTACATAGCTAATGTAGCCTGTAAATATTCGTCCAAACATTTATATACATTTACATTTATTTACATTTATTCATTTAGCAGACGCTTTTATCCAAAGCGACTTACAAATGAGGAAATACAAGCAAATCTGTTTTTATAACTGTTTGAATTGTCATTATGTGACCTTGTTTTAAATAAATGTTTTGTAAAATCGTAAACGTCCATATTTACACATTTTAGTGTGAAATTATAGTATTATCAACTTTTAGAGACCTTTGCGACCAAACTGAGCTTAGGAGAGAAAAAAAGACCAGAAGTCTGCATAACACTGGATCACTGCAAAAATAATATCTTCATTAAAGCAATAAATAAACTGAATAAAAACAAATTCAACTAATGGTCTTATATTTGTTATATAATGAACTCATGATGAGAGATATAAGATCACTTTTCCTTTATTGAAGATATCTTCACCTGCTTTTTTTTTTTGTTTAGTGATGCAGTTTATCCATTTATTTTTTTTTTTTTTCAAAAAGATTCAAGGTGAGACAGACTTCCTGAACTACATTAGCCTGATATTTCCAGAGCTTAACGGAAGAAGCAAAAGACCGACACCAAATGTGCCATTGTGGGGAAAATAGAAAATGGTATAAATTAGATTTATAAAGTTGAACTCTTACTCTAATAATATCTCACATATTGCAATCGATATGTTTCTGTTCCTATATCATGAATATGAATTTGAACTTTCTTTTTTTCCCCACTTCACACGTGCTCAGACACATTTTTCACTGACTCTGAGTGTGTGGCAGAGAGCGTGGAAGGTCTGATGGTTGCTCTCCATCTCTTCCCAGTCCAGCTGCCAGCAAGTTGTAGGTCTGATGACTAGTGGAAGGCCGTACAGAACAGACTGACACACTCCTTCTGCACGCAGAGCTCTGAAACAGACACACACACACACACATTTACAGACTCAAAATTGATCTATAATCAAGAAATAATAACCACTCACTAGTCATGTGCTAATGCTATGTAAATAGATTAAATACATCTAATATGCATGGCATCATAGTAAGTGCGGAATGAGTGGAAAAAATACAATGAAAGAGAAAAGACTAAAGCAACATCCTGATAAATATTGAAGTGGGTGGAGAGTGAGAGTGAAACTGAGATGACAGGGTGATGTTTTTTCCTTTCGCTGCACGACAATAAGGTGAAAATGCTCGCAATGTCTCTCTAAAATTCCCTACAATCAATGACCTCATGGGCATGAAAATATATGCAAAATCCGCAAGCTTCCACAATGCATGGCAGTGTATCTGTCTGTGTGTGTGTGTGCTGACGACAGACACAGAAGTCTCTGTCTAAATGTTCCACACCACATTAGGGCATGACTCATGGCCATGTTCAACATGACACAGATGCCTTTTTTGCATAATCCATTAATTTTTGCATCTCTTTCGGCCACTCCTTTAGACACACTATCTGTTTTTCAGTTCCTTTCTCAAAGTTTCACTGTGAGTTTCAAAGTCCCTCCCCCCCCCCCCCCCCCCCCCCCCCCACATTTAATACTGCTGAATTTCTTGCAGCTGATTGGTGAGACATGCATGCTCACTGTGTCTAAAAGTGCATGTAATTTGACAAAGGGGGAAAGGAAGATCTCCTATACTTGCCTTTTCCCAAAAAAAAAAAAACCCATCTGCATTCAGTTGAGCAAATATCGGTCTTTTAGAACTGGTAATGAATGAAGACACAATTCACATTCTTTTGTTGACTGGTACTGACAGCATAGACATGGACATGCTGTGTATTTGATCTGTTGAAAGGGCCGTATGAAAGGCCTCGTTCATGACAGAAAACATCACTGCCTGTGCACATGCCTCAGGCTGAACCATTATCATTACACTGGCACAGTTAGAGCAGCCATCTTATCTGTAGTGAAGCTGTACTTGATGACTCTGAGTCGCTGTGGCCCTGAGTTCTGATTAGACGGGCTCTTGCTTGCTGGAGGGAAGTCCCGTATGCTCTCAGTTTGGGCTCCAAGGTCAGGCGTGAAGGGGAGAAGAGCTGGGCTCACAAGCCTTTCCTGCATGTCGCACTTTATGCACACTACAGCCCCCCCACACACACACACACATCAACACATTTGTTTATTTCAGTGCCTACATACACATTTTGTATTTCCTTAAGAGTTTCAAGAAATAGTGTGTATGTGTACTGTGAATCACCAAGATCAGGTCTGTGAGCAGGAATGGGTTTTGGACTGTTTGTTTGTACAGATGCAGGTAACAGCAGCTGAAGGTGCTCTCTTTGTCCTGTTTGGTCATGAAGCCATGCCTTCAGAATGTTCTCCATAGCGATGACGCTGTTCTCCACTAGCTGCAAGTCCATCTCGGCCCCTAGCATCAGATCATCTAGAGAGAGTAAGTGAGTGAGAGAGTGAGTGAGTGAGTGAGTTTATATGTGGTGGGTGTGGCTCAGATGGTAGAGCGAGTTGTCCACTAATCGTAGGGCCGGTGGTTTGATTCCTGACCCACATGCCAAAGTGTCCTTGGGTAAGACACTGAACCCAAAGTTGCTCCTAACTGCAGGCTAGCACCTTGCATGGTGCATTGCAACATCGGTGTATGTATGATAGGGTAAATACGAAACAGTGTAAAGTGCTTTTAGAACATCTAAGGTTAAAAGGCACTATATAAGTGCAGACCATTTTTACCATTTAAAAAATATTTCCTGCAATTGTTTTTTTTTTGTTTTTTTTGTTTGTTTGTTTGTTTTTTTTACATTTTGGATGGAATTTAAATCCATCCTTTTCTGTAATACAGGTACAAACAAATGTATATATATAAAAAAGAATTGAAGTACATGCAACAGGTCAGATATGAAAGGCAGGAACTGCACACTGTGATTTCATCATACGATTTTCACTATAAATACTGTACATAGCGGTATTCTTTGTTAGTAAGTCTTCTAAGGGGAAAGTGGTTCATATTGTTTTTCTTTTTTTTTTCCCTTTTCTTTGAAGCTTTTGAATGTGAGGGAATATTTGAGGCATTTTCTGCATCTCATGTTACCACTAGATGGTGGTGCAGAACTGTGGTGTCTTATCCGGAACTCGACAAAGTTTTCATCTGCAATGTTTTCTGCTTGGCTTTTGGCAACCATTTCACAACTTTTATGAAAACAGCCAGAAATTGGGGAATTTTTTTTAACAATTATTTTATAAGTGAATTTTCTTAATTTTATTAAAACTTTACTTGCTGAGATTAGCAGACACTTATGCAAACTGCTTTTCAATACAGCGGAGATATTACTTAATTAATAAATTACGTTGTATTTATATGAGTCAGCATGGTGGCACAGATAACATTCCCGTATGAATCCTGAGTTTGGGCTACTGAGGTTTCTGTACAGAATTTACACAGTAACAGAAACTCTGCCCCGCTTCTTTTTTGCCCATGTGGGTTTCGGGCTTAGTGTCTGGCATGTTTGCCTCACACCCCTGGGGTTGGGGGTACGAATCCCGCCTCCGGCCTGTGTTCACGGAACCTGCATGTTTTCCCAGTGCCTTGGGGGCTTCCTCCAGCTACTCTGGTTTCCTCCCCCGGTCCAAAGACATGTATTGTAGGCTGATTGGCATTTTCCAAATTGTGTGTAGTGTGTGTGTGTGTGATTGTGCCCTGTGATGGGTTGGCACCCCGTCCAGGGTGTCCTCCGTCTTGTGCCCCGAGTTCCCTGGGATAGACTCCAGGCTCCCCTGTGACCCTGTGTAGGATAAGCGCTATGGAAAATGAATGGATGGATGGCTTCCATCTGCGTTCTTGGTTTCCACCCAAGTTCCAAAGACATACTGGTAGAAGGATTGGCTAATCAAAATTGCCCCTTGGTGTGAATAAGTGTGAATGGAAATGTGCGGTGGAGTTGTGTCCAATGCGAGGTGTACTCCCGGTATATGCTCAGTGTTCCCAGATTCCAGATTAACCATGATCCTGACCAGAGTAAAGCAGTTACTAAAGATTAATGAATAAATGAATATTTTATAATCAGATATTGCTTGTCCTGCTTCCAAATGTTTCAAGTGAATTTTAAAAGATTCCTCAAATCTTACTTTGGCTTACCATATTTGGGTATTTTTGGAGACTCTGGACTAACATAAATCTTCAGTAAGACTAATATTTATATACAGTATATTGTACAACATGGTTCTTTGACATTAGGAGCCTAATTGTTCATGAATGTCATCCTGGTCATTGGACTGGACAACCTCTATAAGATAAGACTCATGCTTCCTCTGGAGCCATACTCAATTATTCATGTACCTCCAAGGGCCCCAAAGAGTCTAATGGGAGCCAAGTGGTCATGTTTAAACTTTCATTAAGTAAAGAGAGAGAGGGGGAGGAAGGGTGGGAGCCAGGAATGAAGAGAAAGACTGGAGAAAAAAGGAAGCAATTTTGCATGTGATCAGTGTCTTGGGATTTATGATGGGAGAGGCTAGAGTTCTTTTATGCACTAAAGCAGTTTTGTAATAAATACTTAGTAGTGGAGCTATACATTCATGCATATACATGCAGTTGATTGTCTTTTACAGAATAAGTAAAAAAACAAAACAAAAAAGACAACGATTTCAACACAGATCAGTTCTTTGTATAATATAGAGTTAACAACGTGACACGAGTTCATTTACATATTAGCTGTAGCTCTAATATTGAATCCTAAATGAAGGCTGATGAATGTCATACACCACTGCACACTGATAGGATTTAAAATCTAGTAAATGTCACCCAGATGGTGTGAGTGGGCTAAAAAGGTGAGGATGGAGAAGTGGGAAACGGAGAGCAGGAGGAATAACAGATGCAGAGCAACCCCCACATCACCTGTTAACATAAAGATTACATCTCGTTTCTCTCTGTCTGCCGCGTCTGTCCTGTCCCCTATTCCTTTCTGGGTGTGTTTAAATTTAATCTAATTGACGTATATGCACAGCTCTTTCCTAAGAGCAGATAGAGATCAGAGATGTTGTCGGTCCTGGAAACACCATCAAATTAGCTGCCTGTATGAGCCTCTGTTCTCTGTCGTACTGAAACAAATGGGGCCTGATCGATCATTTTGCCGTCACTTAGACATCAGAAGGTTCAACGTGGCATGTATTGTGCACTTAATAGCTACTGAGTCATTAGAACACGTTATTCTCTGCTAATAATTATAGGCTTATATCTTATCTTTTATCTTACGAGGAAATGGATTAAGGGTGATGTTAGATTTTGAATCTTTGATAGTTTGACAGCTCTATAAGTGGCTTTGTCTGTTTCTGAGTCATGAGACTGTTCCCAGGAATCAACGTTGAGTTTTATGTAATTTGACAGCTTCCCATTAACCAGAAGGATTACAGAGAAGAAATAGCATAAAGTGTAAAACAAAAACAAAAAAACAACTGTTTTGTTTGCTATGAATGAAGGCTAAAGCAAAGATCCAGTCACACCCTCCTTCGTGACTTCTCACAAAGGGACAAGAGCGAAAAATTCTACATACTATAACAGAATATAACACTAATATAAAATCTGCATCACTAGCAAATGAAGATTGACTACTTCTTGTACACACACCTGCCAGTGCTCTGCTAACATCATTACTACAACTGGTATTATTTTTACGTGACCTTTTCCACGGTGACTGTTTCCTAAACAGCTGGACTGTGCAGGTGGCTTTCAGGTCAAAATGGATTACAAAAATAAATACTGTATCGACTGTACTGTACAGATCCAGTCCTGGAGTTTGTAAACGGTAACACTAATGAGTATCAGACTTCAGATATCAGGTATCATACATGAAATATGATAAACAACAAAGGGGGAAGATAAGATAGAGTTAAAGTATAAACGAGGACACACAAGTGGTACAGATGTGAAACGTCTCCACGTCATCCCTGGTGGTCTGCCTGAGTTCGCCACCATAATTTATAACAGCAAATCATTTTTGTGATAAACATCACAGAGGTCATAGTGGTGGAATCAGAATGAATAATTCCCTAATTTAATGATCCATCAGGCTTGTCCTTTTAATGAATAACAAATGTTTAAAGTCTGTCGATGGGACAATTTTAACTAACAACATTCTAATGGGAAGGAGTTACATAAGCCAGGGTGATCAATCCTGTTACTAATGCACATAACCAACAGAATGTAAAGTGAGAGAGTGAATGATCAGAGGTGCTTTGCATCTGCAAAGGTTTCTTTAACATACAGAAATCTTCTTTAAAGGAATCTTACAAACAGTCGGATATGCATTTATTTAGGACAGCCTTTATGGCCTAAGCATTAAAAAACAGTTTGTTTGTTTTTAAATCATAACATTATTAATGACACTGATCTGAAAATGTAATGGAGATGAGTATACACACAGTGATTTTTAAAATGAAAGAATGTGAGACAGGAGACAGACAAAGAGACAGATCCCCTTAACTCCCTCCAAATAGAAACACTCAAGGCCAAATCCTTGACAGACCACCGTGACTGTTACACCCTGCACAGAGACACACACATACACACCCAACAACGCATTTATATTTGTCTTCTTTTTTCTTTAAATGCTAAATCTCCAAGTTAGCAAGGCACATCAGAAAGATGTGAGAGCAAATGTGAAGTAAGGCAACAGAATATGTTGTTCTCCATTTTTCCCATAAATGGGGAATCTTTGCCTACAGCCAAAAGATAATCTAATACACAGAACAGAGCTTTTCAGATAGACTGGGTTTATGTAAAACATCAGCTGTTGTTTAATTCCTTCTATAACCTTATGTAATGTTAAGTAATGTTAAATATTCCTAAATGCAATATACAGGGTGCGGTCTGTGCAAACTGAAGAATTTGGCTCATCTGATGTTATTCACACCTAAGGGTAACTTAGAGCAGCCAATCCACCTACCAGCATGTTTTCGGGAGGGGACACGGTGAGAACATCCAAAACTCGGAACCCAGGAGCTGTGAGGCACTGTGCCACCATGCCACTTCATTTTCCTACAGGTCTCATCACATTTAATACTCGATTTTCATTTTTGGTTTACTCTTCTACTTTTCTTTTTTTTCTTTTTTCTTTTTCTTTTCAAATCATCAGCAACAAGCCCTCTAACAATGCACACAACTGGCTAAACTGACCCAGTTCTATGGTTTAATATCTAGCAGTTTAGGTCAGGAATTGGGTTGAAAGCACTGTTTCTTCATTAGCCTACAATGGCAGCTGTCAAAAGATGTTTAAATGTTTAGAGAGCAACTTATTCTGATGAGTCATGTTGGTTACTATTACTATTACATTTAGAGCAATTATTATTGACCTGGCTTGTTGTTAATATCCATGGCTGTCAGTTGAGAGAGCAGTCTAAACATGAGCTGATAACCCCACTTAAGGAGGTCATCATTGGTCAAGTCCCACTTGCCTCACAAGCTGGTGAATCTGACCTTGAAATACGTCGACGATGGACGCCACTTTCCCCTGAAATGACTCGAGAATGCTGAAATCTCAAATGCACACTCCATCTAGTCCTAGATATGTGGTACACACTTACTAATATGCCATAAAACAGAAATGGCCAGGCGACATTGAAACATGACACCTTGAGAGAAGATGGGGGGAAAAGACAGATGCTGTCCATCACAATTTTTCCCTGTAGTTCTGTGGCCATTATGAGATAATAGTGTCTGGGTAGACAGACGAATCATAGTAAATTTAGGCACAGGGTGTCTGCAGGTATACTCAAGTTAACTTTATTTCCTTTAAAAACAAACAACCAATCAAACAAAACCCTTTAAATTCTCAATAAAAGGTCATTTAAAACCAACACAGTGAGAGCATGTCCTGTTCTGCAGCTAGTCTGGGTATACTGAGTCAGTCTGGGTTGATACTCATGTCTCCCTGTATCATTTAGTTATTATTCAGTGTGTGAGACATGGTGTTAAATAATAAATGAGACTCAACTGTGTTAAAAATAATAACATAAAAAAATGTCATTATTAAGAATAGTCCAAAAGGCCTAAATATATTGTGAGATTCCATTTGAGACATTATTAAGGCCTTTAAAATATTCAGATTAAGATTTTTAAGGACTTGTAGTCAGTCTGTGAGAGACAAATAGACGTGTAGAAGATCGTTTAGTTGATTACAGCATCAGTGTATTTACAGTGTATAACAAGTTACAGCATAGAATGCATTACAAATATAGTCTACTCATTACTTAACACTGTTTAGTTGTTTTCTACACAGTGAAATGTACACGTTCAGGATGAAATGGAAGAGGTGTGGTTTGTTTTCATGAGCAATAAGTGTTAAGAGATAGGGATACACACACACACACACACACACACACACACACACACACACACACACACACACACTTTCAGCACACAGTGTCAGTCTGCCTAAACCAAAGCACCAACAGAAGACCTATTCACACAGATGCCAGTTTTCTGACGTCTAGCAATTTATTTAGATTACCCGTGTACACTTTATCGTATCCAGTGGCAGCCTGAGTGTCATTAACGTTTTCACTGATCTGCACAAAAACATGTTGCTTTGACCACACCATCCCATCACCATGGCAATGTCAAAAAGGGTGAAAGAGAAAAAGAAATAGAGCACGACCTATGGGCAGGTCTGTCTTGTACCCATAGCAGTAAATCTGCCATCTCAAAACTAGTTAAGACCTTAAGAGTTACTGCGTCTGACAGAGACATGGGAGAGAAATAGATAGAGAAGTTGAAAGTCAGACAGACTGACTGGGTGGCCTTGTTTTGGCTTGTCATGCGAAAAACTTGGTGTACTACCGACCCACAAGAGCGTCTAGTTTCTAGTATAAGAAAGCTGGAACTGCAGTACAGCTTTCAGGAAAGAGTTATCCCCAGCTTATCAAATGCTCAATGCCATAGAGGGAAATGACTAAAGTCTGACAACCTTCACCACAATGAGTAAACAAAGCCCATTAACAAAAACAGGCATTCGAGTACAACCATGTTAGTCAGATCACATTCCTGAACACAAGGCCATTGCATAATTGTCTGTTTTTCTGCGGTACTCCACCTGATTCAAGTCACCAAGTAAATATCCAGTTATTCACAACACTGTGCCTTGACCAGCGATGGGTAACAGAGCATTACAACTAGGCTATGGGGTTTAAAAGTGGCTTACAATTAAACCAGGACACAATCCAAGGGTCTTGCAGTGGCTCTCTGGCGGTCCTGGGATTCTAATGTAAAATCTTGAGTTCATAGACACCGCTCACTGAGCCACCACTCATAATAAGATTGATATTTGACCATTATATATATATATATATATATATATATATATATATATATATATATATATATATATATATATATACCAAAATAGCAGCATGAGAGAAGACTTAAATGCAGGTTCTATTTCTATATAATTTAGTCAAGTTTATTTGTTATGGTTTATGGTCATTTATAAACTTGTGCACATTTTAAGGGCTTTAAAGATAACCTCTTATCACTGCGGGAAAATATCAATTGTGCTTTAGTAGAGATTAAGTATTGAGCCAAATGTTCAATCGGTTTTAAAAATGATTAATATTACATAATTATTATTTTAATATTGGTATTGACAGGGGGCACAGTGACTTAGAGGTTAACACGTTTGCCTCACACCTCCAGGGTTGGGGGTTCGATTCCTGCCTCTGCCCTGTGTGCATGGAGCTTGCGCATTCTCCTCGTGCTTTAGGGGTTTCCTCCAGGTACTCTTGTTTCCTCCTCCCGTCCAAAGACATGCGTTGTAGGCTGATTGGTATCTCTAAATTGTCTGTAGTGTGTGAGTGCGAGTGTGTGTGTGTGTGTGATTGTGCCCTGCATTGGGTTGGCTCCCTGTCCAAGGTGTCCCCCACCTTCTGCCCCAAACTCCCAGGGATAGGCTCCAGGCTCCCTGCAAGCCAGTGTAGGATAAGCATTACAGAAAATGGATGTATGGATATTTGCATTGGATGCAGTTATATAAATATACAAATGTTTTTATTCTGTTATAATGTTTAAAAATTTATTTCAGTTTTTCCTTTTTTGTTTTAGTTACTATACCCCAACCAAGGTCCTGAAACAGTCTCTGACCTAGTATTAGCGTGCTCTATTTATGCATAAACAAAGCATATGAAT
Source organism: Ictalurus punctatus (assembly GCF_001660625.3). NCBI lineage: Eukaryota > Metazoa > Chordata > Actinopteri > Siluriformes > Ictaluridae > Ictalurus > Ictalurus punctatus. The sequence continues at coordinate 21,118,128 of NC_030422.2, forward strand.
TATGGGTAAATGCAGTCACTGAATATGCACTGAACACTCTTTGCATTGCTTAAGAGTATTACATTGCACACTGACTTCAGAATTATGATTCATGAACAGAGCTTAAAGCCCAGATGGACATGCATGACGGTGCATCAAAAGCTCACCAGCAGATGTTGTACAGGGATAAAAGAGTATATTGAGACTATAGCTCAAAAGAGTTTAAAAACAATTAACATTTGATGAGCAGTAAGATTTAGACACTGGTGATATAAATGACTATAAATATTATAAATCCAAACTTTAGTACAGGATAATCCACACTTTCTGGTTAATCTGTGCTACATGATACATGAATACTGTATCAAAAAGCCATCTACACAAATCTCTTTGTATTGTTTATAGTGTACATATGCACACACTTTCATGCTTCTTTCCTTTTTTTGGTATAAAACACCGTCCACAACTCTGGTCATGAGGCTGTCATGCTCAAGTCTGTCTGCTGAAAGCTGAAAAACAGGATGCATGTGAAGGAGGGGGTTCTGGCTCACTTTCTACCAGGCCTACACTGTTAATGGGTCTGGGCTCAGGAGGTCAGCATAGATCTGTGACTGAGTGTATGGATGAGTGTGTGTCTAGCAGAACTGAAGTCAGAACCACAGCACACTTGAGAACACATTCACCTATAATCCATATCAATGTCTTATAATTAGTGCAGCATCTGACTCCTTTTTTTTTTTTGAACCAGTGCTATGTTAAGCAGTTAAGCTGACCCGGGAGCGATGCAGTCAGAATAATCATGTTGTCGAGACTGAAGAACCATGGTGCACCCATCTTTAAAGTAATTACGCTTATGTAACTGTTCTTTTCGGAAATCTGTGTTTTCTATGTGCTGTACTGTGTTTTTAAACTCAGATGACCTCAGTATCTGCCTATTTGTCTCACAAGAAATGGATCACTACTTGGTCATTTACACTGCAATGTTTTCACTCTTCTTGCTGAAAAATCTTAACTTAGACATAACTAATTTGTCTTCTTACAGCAGTTATACAATTTCCAGCCTGGCTGACTTTTTAAGGGTCAGACATCTTTGAGGCCTTGAGAGAGAAAGGCAGAGCATGCTGGCACACACATACACACCCACATCTGAGATAAGGCATTTACTAAGTAACCAACCAAACACACCAAATTTCTGACTTCAATAATATTCCATGACTCCTGGGCTTTGGGAAAGATGAAATGCAGCCGGGTTCATTGTGTGCCACACACTGCAAGTACTTATTAACATATTCATCAGATGAGACCAGGTATCTGAACATGTTCACTCAGATAGATGAGTGTCATCGTCATCATACTGTAGGTATTTGGAATGCTTTTATTTGGCTTTTTACTTACACTTGCAAAAGCCAGCTTTGGTCTTTCAGGTTTCCAGTCCTTACATATTCTGCAAGTATTATGTATTGTTCTGCCTTCCGCTGTTTACACTTCTTGTAAGACACCCTGAATAAGACTGTCAGGTAGAAAGGGTGAAATGTACGCATGTTGTGTTGTCATTTATTCATGCATATTTCCAAGAAAACTTCCTGTTTTTTAGTCGTGCTATAGCAAGCCTTAGAATGCTAACCATAAACGTGTAGAGAGGGACTAGACCTCGTTTTAGAAGTTTGCTCTGATTATAAGTTCATCTAATTCCGTTTTGGCTTGTGACTCAAAAACAACCAAAAAAAATTCTTTATATGGATCTTCAAAAATTAAATACAGTGATTAGGTTAGCTGCTCTTGAATAGTATACAATCAGCACACAATGTGCACAGTGTACCAGAAGTCAATTTTTACTAAATAATAATTACTTAATATTGAAAAGCTTTGTCGAAGGGCTTAATTAAAAATGCCAACTGCTTCTAAACTGAATGTGCTGAACTGAATGTGCCGAAGTGAATGTGCTGACCGTCTGTCTTCTCAATAATGTCTGTAGAGCAGGACTCTGGGCTCCAGGCTTGCTCTCTGTCTGGAAGGTTCTGTTCTACAGCGATGTGGACGACCACCAGCCGTCGCAGACTGACCAGGTCAGAGTCCTTCAGGCCCTTTTCCAGCTTCCCAAGTACAGCCTGGCCCGGCTCAGTACTGCTCAGTACAGTCACCTTCGAAAACACAATTCTGATTACAACCTAATCAGTGAATAATAAACCATTCTTTGAAAATCTGTTCTGATTTTTGTCTCAAAATATCAAGATCTGTTGAATAATAATAATAACTAGACTGGTACATTTCCTGAAGAAAATGTGAGTGGTGCTTGCCGTGGCAAAATTCGGATCGGGCGCCAATATTTTTGAGAGCTGCCCGTGTAGGGCGGCAATACTTTCGAAAGCTGGACAGTTGGGGCACCAATACTTTTGATAATAATAATAATAATAATAATAATAATAATAATAATAATAACAACAACAAGAAAAATCAACAAAATATATTTTTTTAATTAACAAAATGATTAACAATACTTGAATAATCTAAAATGATAAAAGTATGGTCTGGGCAATTTTATTATTATTTAGTAAAATTACTTGAACGTGTTGTTGATAGTGGTCACTATTAACTGCTAACAAAAATTGTTGTAATTATTATTAGTGTTCAGTTACTATAAGCTACTGCAAGTTTTATTTGGACCAATACATGTATATTCCTTAATCTGCCTAATATTTGAATAATATGCTTATGTTTATGTTTATTCAACTAATCTGTACTATGATTTCCTGAATGGGTTTTGGCTGCAGATTTGAGAACCCTTGGTCCAAAATGTTCATCATGATTTGTAATTATTTGGGTTCAGATTTTTTTTTAAATAAACTTATAAAATAGCAAAAGAAAAAGTAGTCATTGTTGTCCTATGAATAATGAGAAATGACATCTTTTGCAGATACTTTCATACAGTTTCTGTATAATCTGTTCATTTAGGGAAAAATGTACATTGGTCCTTGTCTGATGAGGGTACAAGAAGGTCCTGAACTCTGCCTCATGTCCATCCCTGTAGTAGGTTACTAAAGCCTCCTCTAACACAGAAGCATTTCTGTTTGAAATGCAGTCATTCTTAATCTCTTACAGCTGTAATCTAAAGTAATTGACACAAAAAGCACAAATGTAACATTAATCCTATTAAGGGTGAAATAAATATCAGAACAATCTGAATAAAAGCACTTGTCCTCTGCTTTGCTTCCCGTATGGAGAGCATTTAAGTGTGGTCTGTGGAGTGCAGAGAGGAAACAGCAGGCCATGTGGTTTGTGTCAGAATGATGATGGCTTCATTAACGATTGATAACAGGGGTTAAATCGGTTCCACATTCCATCAGCGGGGGATTTCAATATGAATACTGGTTCTCTGAAAAAGTGAGTGGGATTATCTTCATGTAGCTCAGTGGATGTTTTCCACTGACAAGTACACTGAAAGCACTTTAGACACGAGGCTAAGGCCCTGGTCTCCAACTGAAATATTAATTGGTTTCCAGCAAAGATGGAGAAAATGGAACATGCAGAATCAGAAAAAAAAATGCTTACCCATCCATCAACATATAAGAAACGTGTTGGGTCCTTACCTCTACAGAGCCACCATGGAGGTTGTTCCCCAGATTGGCATGGCGGGTGTAGTGTTTATACTGCTGCAGGCTGTCCAGTACTGCCTGTTTAAGAAGCTCGACCTGTGGCCGTGTACAGCCCTCTGTAGGCAGAGAGCGCAGCTCCTCCACACATGAGTGCAAACGCACAAGATTCCCTTTCACCTGCTGCCGAGTGACAGAACGGAGAAACCAAAATGGGGGGTATGAGGAGATGGGCCAAAATATTGTAGCACATTTCATGATATTCATGATATTTCATGATACATGAATTGTGTGATGATATTCAGGTTTGCTAATGTCAGCAAAACCGTCATGTGACATGAAAGCTATGAAGAATGTTGACTGTTTTCCAATAACAACATGTCTCAAAATCACAATAATTACATGTGTTATTAAGTAAAAAAGGGCACGCCATGTTCATGATCCATTAACAGGTATATTTAATTTGAAACGTCTGTGAAATACGTTGTCCTGGCAGATTTAAACGGACTTATTCCCTCATCAGCTTCTCTTTTCTTTATCTCGCTCTTGGACATAAAAAGAAAAATGAAATAGAGCGTGTCATGTTACAGAGATACCAGAAGGAGCAAAGTCTTGAAGTCTTGAAGAGTCTCCCTTGACTGTCTGATACAATGTCCTGACACTGGAGACTCTGTCCACAAATATTAAGTTCCCCTTATGAAAAGCTTTATCATATCAATGATGATACATTTTTCTTTGTTAAATAGCAATCAGATTTTAGTAGGCTTAAATAAACTGGGTAGAAGTCTCTTTGAAAGACTTGTTACTATAGAAACAATAACATATTCGAAGGTATTTGAATTACAACCACACTACTGAGCAATGCTGTTATAGAAAATGAATCAACACCTTCTAATAATCTACTTCTTCGAGTGTTTAACAGTGTTGTGGGATAAATCATCATATTGCCCACCCCTGGGTTTAGATAAAATGGGTAAACGTTGTGGTCTGTAACTTTTGACACAGTCCAAGTTTCACACATATGTAAATAAGATGAAATTATGAATGTCAGTGCCATTACCAACGGTCCATCTTCCGCTCACCAGCTCATATCATCATCTGAAAAAAAAAAAAAAAAAAAAAAAACAGTCTTTCTCTCACCACAAATGGCAGCAGACACTCCTGCTGCATGTTTACTGCATAGAGGCTGAGCAGAGGTACTCGACTGGGTCCCTCCAGACTGCTTGCCAGAGACAGGAAGTTCTCAAGGGCCTCACACACGATGGAACGTGTCTCTGACCACCAAGGTGGTGACGTGTCAATTATCAGTACACGGGGTGGCTGATTGGAGAAGGACGACACACGGCACACCTGGCTGGCTGAAGCACCTGACCGGTTTCTGCCACTCATGCTTCTGAATCTGCAGGAAAACAGAGATATTGATATTAGAAAATAATCAGTGATGTGAACACAAAAGAGGCAGAAAAGTATTCATTTTTAACACAATACGATTGGCAGTAATCAAGATAATGAACAATTACCAGTAGCAGACTGGACCAAAAGCATTTTTTCCTAAGACTTTTTCCATGGCTATTTAAAACAAGGCTGTTATTGTTGCTTACAAAAGCGGGATACTGGCAAAGGATGGTTAAATACGGCTACGATTCTCTGAAATCTATGGGCTCATCAGTTATGTTCTACTTCATAAGAGAGCCCTTTCACCAAGCTGATGTTCTGGATCAGGCTGTGCCTCGGGCTTTCACCCCGTTTCAACACAACATGCGCAACAAAAGACAGATTGTCTCATCTTAAATAGTCCATTGCTTTAGACTGAAGGGCAGCACAGGCATTAGATGAGCAAGCAGCCTGATCAAAACAAGAGGAAATGATGGGGACATTTTAATAGGCATAAAATCCTCTACAGCAAAACAGTGTTTTCAACTTATTATTTCAAAGGTCTTCAGAAAACTATGAAAGACTGTATAATTGACAAGAACTTTCTGGTGCCCACTTCAGTTGCTGGTATTACGTGTCAGAATGAATGCTTTGTGCTTTTGAAATCAATTTCCAACCATTTATCAATACTTTTTAGCATCAGTGAGATGCTTTTTAACTTCAGTGAGTATTTTAGTGTTACAAATAGCTGTGAACTGTGAATAATTTCAGATTTTGTAGCCAGGAATCACTTTATTAAAGGACGTGCAATTTACAAGAGAGTAAAATGGGTTCAAACAATAGGCAGGAGTGTTAACAGTGATTTTTGGTATATGTGAGCTAAAGCTAGCTGTTTTGAACCTTAAATTCAAATAAATACAGCCCAATCATTCAGTGATTGCCACCTTCCACAGTCATACTTGAGACTGCCAAAGTCATACTTGAGAACATGTATAATAGAACACCTGAAACACAGGAGAGGGAGCTTTCCAAGGGCTGATTTGCACTTCTGTGAAGATCCACGTCAACATACTTGTGTACAGACTAAGAGAGGGGGTTTATATAGTAACTACATTTTGTATAAATGTGCAGTGCTGTGTGACAAGTACACAGCAATGTCTATCAGGTAGTTTTGGGTTTGGGAAGAGACCTGAACCAAACCCTGAGCAAAAGCAAAAATGAGCAGAGAACAAAGGATCGTTGAAGGGAGTGAAAGAAAACCAACATCAGATTGCAGCAAAGCTATTCTCAAAACGTTATCCTTCTTTTTTTCTGATCATTCTTATTCTGGTTATAACGCTGTCCCCTTGTACATGTCTTCAGGTTATGTGCAAGTATGTTGGCAGACATCTAATCAAATGTGAATATTTAAAAATGTTATTAAATGTATAATGTGCCACCAACACATTATGTTTCGCCAAACATGTGAGGTCTTCACGAAAAAACCTTTAATTCGCCATCACCAGTTTGTAAACAGTAAAAAGAAACACCCAGACAATGTGCAAGTGTGCATCAGCCCTATGTGCATCAGCCCTAAATAGACAGGCTACATTATTGATGAACAATTAAAAACCACCCATGACATAACTGGATTTTCAGTGGTTCATATATTTTTTTTATGTCTGAACTGTTGTTAAAATATGAGAACTTTACAAAGGTTTTCTTGTGTTAAAGTTAAACACTTCAATGCATTACAGGTGAAAAGTGTGCATTTCTCCTGTACAGAACCATCTCATTGGCAGATGTGTGTGTGCATACACCTACTTTTACAGGTTTAGCAACCATTAATCAGATATCACTATTATCAATATATGATTAAAATATACACCAATCAGCCACAACGTTAAAACCACTGACAGGTGAAGTGAATAACATTGATTACTTACATTTACATTTATGGAATTTGGCAGATGCTCTTATCCAGAGCGACATGCCTTTATCGCATTTATTTAGTACCTACCAAAAGTGGTCCCACGGAGGACAACCGGTGAACCTGAGACAGGTTATGGGCACCTAAGGCGCACTGATGTGCGTGGGGAGCGACGGCTAGCCCATCTGGTCCGATTTCACAGAAGAGCCACCGTAGCGCAAATTGCTGAAATATTTAATTTTGGCTATGATAGAAAGGAGTCAGAACACACAGTGCATCACTGCTTGCTGCATATGGGACTGTGTAGCTGCAGATCGGTCAGAGTGCCCATGCTGACCCTTATCCACTGACGAAAGCACCTACAACGGGCACGTGAGAATCAGAACTGGACCGTGGAGCAACAGGAGATCGCGGCCTGGTCTGACTAATCACATTTTCTTTTACAACACGTGGATGGCCAGGTGCGTGTGCTTCGCTTACATGGAGAAGAGATGGCACCAAGATGCACTATGGGAAGAAGGTAAGCCAGCATTCATATGGATGTTACCTTGACACGTACCACCTACCTAAACATTGTTGCAGACCAAATACACCCCTTTATGTCAACGGTATTCCCTAACAGCAGTGGGCTCTTTCAGCAGAATAATGCACCCTGACACACTGCAAAACTTGTTCATGAACGCTTTGGAGAACATAACAAAGACTTCAAGGTATTGACTTGGCCTCCAAATTAGCCAGATCTCAATCTGATAGAGCATCTGTGGGATGTGCTGGACAAACAAGTCCGATCCAAACGATCTGCTGCCAACTTCCTGGTGCCAGATATCACAGCACGCCTTCAGAGGTCTTGTGGAGTCCATGCCTCGATGGGTCAGAGCTGTTTTAGCAGCACAATATTAGGCAGGTGGTTTTAATGTTATGACTGATCGGTGTATATCATAATTACCAAGATGTATCGATTAAAATTTATTTTGTTTACATCTATAATATGTCCTGGGAGCTATAGGCTGTAATTGCATATATATAAAGTGCACCTACAGTAGCTATGGTAGGTGTATTTAGGCTATATTAAAGTGACAAGAGCGCAGGCACTGAGGTATTTGAACAGTTAGTAAGTAAACTACACAGAAAGTAAAATGATAATAATAATAATAATAATAATAATAATAATAATAATAATAATAATAATAATTTGTTTTTAAAAAAATGTGTTGCCTTAATTCTTGTAGTTAACTAGCTATCTTCGTTAGCTAGCGTTACCAACCTACCTTGTTTCTTCCCGTCAGCCAGTTTGAGAGACTAAATGCTAATATATAGTAGCCTATTAAAAAGGCTGTATTAATGATGGTTGTTGTTGTTGTTTTGTTTTTGTAATGAATACGCAGTCTTTTGGTAACAGTTTTTTAGATATCTCAGCGCATCACTATTTAATATAACTCTAGCTGAATCACTTTACTTTGCTAGTTTGTAGGGTGTTATTTCGATACTTGCCAGAAGTTTTCTTTCAGAAAGATCCGCACGCGACACCACAACAGAGATGACAACACGGATACTCAATGCTTTCGATATTTATATCGGTTATTTCACTTCAGTCGTTTTAGAAGATTTGTTTTTCACCTATAATTCTTGATATCCATGTTTACAAATTCACGCTACAAAAAGAGCACATTTACCGTTTCTATACTCGCCGGTCACTTTAATAGGAACACCTTTACACCTGCTCATGTATGCAGGTATCCGGTCAGTCAGTTGTGTGGCAGTGTTGTGGAAAATCACCTTAGCCAGAAGTAAAGATCTCTCAGAGTCCAGGGGTTTAAGATGTCGAAAATCAGAATTTTATTGAAGAATCACAAAAGCCGTAGATGTCTGCAGATCATCTGATGAATACAATCAATGTTCATGATTTAATACCGTACTAAAACAATGATCTTATTAGGCAGGGTTTCCCCAAATTTTCTTTTGATCACATTTCTGACATCTCGCCACAATTATGTTTCTTTCTTCATGTCTTATCTATAATTGTGGTGCAAGTTCGGCCAGTTTATTTTTTAAAAAGGTCTTTATTTTAGTGACTTACGTCATGGATTTCAAACAATACGTCTTCAGAGATCACTAACATCAGATACATTTGTAACTGAAGAATGGGCGCTCAATGATCTCACCAGACCTACTTTGATTCCATCCATACATGCATCCATCTGTACCCCTTATCCTACAGCGTCGCAGGGAACCTGACACACGGCGGGGTACACCCTGGACAGGGTGCCAATCCATCGCTGGGCACAATCACATGCACATAACCATTTATACACTACAGACACTTTGGAAATGCCATTCAGCCTACAATGCATGTCTTTGGCAACACGGGGAGGGAGCTGGAATACCCAGAGGAAACCCCTGCAGCCCAGGAGAACATGCAAACTCCACACACATAGACAGGGCCTTGGCGGGAATCGATTCCCCAACCATGCAGGTGTGAGGCAAACGAGCTATCCACTATGCTGCCATTAACCCTTAAATATTACTGTCTGCTATAGGTGTCATATTCATATTGATGGCTATCATCACCTATTGTTATTGACATGCCCCAGCATGGAAAGTCAGGGTGCAAAGAAAAATACGAGTTCACTAATGTAGTTTTAATCAGGATATTGTGGTATCGTTCAAGTGTACAGCATCTCTGATAGTAGTGCAAACACAGGTTTATATTAATGCATTCAGTCTAATGCATGTCTAATCATTTCTATAGTAACAGTTCGATCCCAGCGACTTCTATGGCACTCCACATAACCTAAGGCTAGTAATAACCATATTAAAGCTACCATTGCAGGGTAGTGGATCGTTCTCAGCACAGCCATGACACTGACATGGTAGTGTGTGTTGCATTGGTACGAATTTATCAGGAACAGCAGCAATGCTGGGGTGTTTAAAAACTGAATTTCAGCTGTCTGCTTTAATAGCCTACATTGCAGCAACCTGGATGCTGAATTTTTTTTTTTTTGACCAGAGAATTCATAGGCCCGCTTCTGTGTCTTTTTAGCAACATTTGAAAAAATCCTTAATTTTCTTAAGAAAATTTTAGGTTCCCTTCTTTTTTCTTTTTTTTTTTCACAAAGCTACACATCCATGTTCTGTATTGCTTACCATACTCATGTCGCAAGGGCACCTGGAGCATATCCCAGGGAACTCGGGGCACAAGGCAGAGATGAGGTGCCAACTTGTTTCAGGGCACAATCACACACACACACACACACACACACACACACACACACACACACACATTCACACACTATGGACAATTTGGAAATGCTAATCAGCCTACAATGCATGTCTTTGGACTGGGGGAGGAAACGGGAGTACCCGGAGGAAACCCCCAAAGCACAGGGAGAACACGCAAGCTCCGCACAGAAAGGGCAGAGGCAGGATACAAACCCCCAACCCCGGAGGTGTGAGGCAAACATGTGAACCGCTAAGCCAATGAAAGCCAAACCAATTTCTGCCCAAGTTTGCTCGTTTCTTCTTTTCTGCCTGTTGCATAGTAGCTCAGAGCAGTTGGATTAGAACGCCATTAGCAGAATATCTGATTTGCTCATTTTTGACACTGATGGCTAGCAAACTCCTATCAACCTCAGTGAATGGCTCATCCCAGCCAAGTGCATCCAGCCATTCCCAAAGTTCAGCAGAAACATTTTCACACCTACCACAACTTCCCGAAATATTACGAAATCAAAAGCTTTTCCCCTAAATAAATGCTGGCAGTTATTTAAGCACATCCACAGAGCCGGATTCATTTCTAAGCTTTAAGAGGCTTTGGCTGACGGCTGTGCTGTGAAATCAGACCTGACGTATGACGATGCGCTACTCGTCCTGTGCAGGCGGGAATTGGCATGAAGCTGCCACATCTGTTCTGCGGAGATAAGGGAGAACGGACTAGCGCTCCAATCTGACGCGACCGTGTCTGTCAAATTTCACTAGGTGGAAAGGTCTAAAGCTGGAATGCTTACAAATGTTTCATCTCTGTGTTCCTCTCTGCTGTCGCAGGGTATAATGTGTTTTTAGGCATCTTCGGTTCATAGCATTTAGAAAAAGTTTAGATTTAGGACTGATATATTCTAACAGGATCAATATCAGGTTCTATTTGTGGACTCTATTGGTATTTTTATGTGCTGTAGATAAGACTGCCATTTTATTCTGGGTTTATTGAGATAAACAGTGGTTAGTGACAGTGTGGTAACGTAATGGCTGTTTAGCTTTTTCTCTTGCTGCTAGGCATTATCCAGAAACCCACACTTAGATAAAACAAAAGTCTTGTCCCTGCTTGTCGGTTCTTCAGCTCGTCTTACGATGTAACCCCTATCTGGAACAATCGCTTACAGAAATATCCGGATTTTCAATGTCACAGCATCGTTGAATGGAGCCAAAATGTGCTTACACCTCTTAAGGGGGAATTAACCTTAAATCTTGTTGTTTTATTTGGCAGAGACAGAATTGCAATTTTATGATCAAGAGGCATGCTTCAGGGGGGAAAAAAGTACTTGATGCGTCCTTGGGATACAAGCAGGCAAGACTTGTTTTGTACAAGTGTACATTCTACAGCTAATACATTTTGGTTCGCAAGATATCAACTTCCTTCATGTGTTAGTGGTGTATAATGTAGTGATATTTTTTGTTCTGGTCACAATTATTATGCAGAATTAATTAATTAATTGATTGATTAATTAAATAGTATCCTTGGTGAACTGTACTAGAAATCGATGACAACATTCAAACAGTAAAATAGTCCCTGATGAGATGTGTGTTCTGTCCTTTAACCAGTTTTATGAAAAGATGGAAATGATAGCACAAACCTTGTAACTCTTGCATCAATAAAGTTCACTGTTCATGACTCCACTATCAGAAAGGCACTGGGCAAAAATGGCCTCTGTGGAGGAATGGCAGGGTGAAAACCACTGCTAACCCAGAAGAACATTAACACTTGTCTGAATTTTGCCAAAACACGCCTTGGTGATCCTCAAAAATTTTGGGAGAATGTTCTGTGAATTGATGAGTCGAAAGTGGAACTGTTTGGAAGACAGGGGTCCTGTTACATCTGGCGTAAACCAAACACTGAATTCCACAAAAAACACATCGTATCTACAGACAGTAATCGAGGGAAACATGAATTCTACCCTCTATCAGAAAGTCATAAAGGAGAATGTCTTCAGTCTGTAAGTTGATACTCAAGTGCAACTGGATTATCCAGCAAGACAATGATCCAAAGCATAGGAGTAAATCCTAGTCCTAGAAGTAAGTGAAAGACTGATCTCCAGTTATCAGAAGCGTTTGGTTGCAATTATTGCAGTTAAAGTTGGAACAAACAGATTTGAAGTTTAACGGGGCAAATAGTTTTTCACATTGGTGATAGGTGTTGGATAACTTTTTTTTGCTTCAGTAAACAAAAAAACTGTGAAGTGAGTTACTCAGGTTGCCTTTGTTTTATGTTGCATTTCATTTGAAGATCTAAAACTATTTCGCATGAGATATACACACAAAAAAAGAAGAAATCAGGCAAATACTTTTTCACAGCACTGTATATTTTACTTAAAATCTATTCTTCTAAAGGGTATTGGGACAAACTTTTTATTTAATGTTTTGGGGTTTTTTTGCTTTCTTTATTAGCTCATAAATGTTCCATCTATTAAGTGTATTTCATAAATACAAAAATAAATAAATAAATCTTTCACTTGAGCCCTACTTTCCCATTCTCAGCAGTGTTTAGCTCTTTCCCCTTATGCGAAAGCCTCTTAACATTAAATCCATGCAGCTATGAGCCCTCATAATGTTTCACAATAATAGGGTAAACACTTAGGGTAAACGCTGTTTTTTAAGATTACTTTAGGACTTTAGGCTTGATTTCAGTAAGTGTTCACTGATTTAACTGTTTCCTGAAGACCATTCTTTCTGTAGTTGTTTTTCAACAAGGGTAATATAGAGGCATTATACTGTAATGAGTACCAAAAGCTTTGCCTCTGATTATGCTGTGATAAAGTTTGCACATAGAGTGAAGTCTTTACATTAGCCTATATTTTGGTAGAGGATTGTATGTGTTGTACTATAAATCATACAGAGTAAGGTACAGTGATTTACAAAATCATTGGTAAATGTGGTTTATTAGCTTAAGCTCACAGAGAAATCTAACCTTTAATCAGTCCATACATGATTTCATAGATTTTTTTTGTGATTGTTGCGGCCATAAATGTTTGATTTTACTGCGGCTTTTTTTTTCAAAATTTGTGATGCAGCTTGCAGAGGTTTTGTGCTTTTTTTTCGGAAAACTATGAATTGGCGAAATTGCAATTGTATGAAATTGTTTTGCATGGTCTTTTGCAGTGATGTTTGTTGGTAAATGAGACTTTTTAGCTGTGCTCATTTTCAGTGCACGTGAATTGAAGAGGGTTTTGGCTGAATGCACATTGTGATGATGTCACATTGCATGACTTGGCCCAAATCTGCACAAAATCTGTGGTAACAAAACATCAAAATGGTAAACTATAGAGGCAATTTTTCACAGCCGTCTTTGCTCATATTTACCATGGGTGCCAATAATTCTGGAGTTGATTGTGTATGTTAATTTCTTCTTAAAGTCATTGTGATTTCAGCTGGTCACCAGTATTCTGAAGGTCCTGGCTTCAGTAATGCTAACACTAACATGACTGTGACCTAACTGTGACCTTCATCGTAACTCAGTAGCGCTGGCATCATGGAGCTGTTCCGATGCAGTAAATCTGGACCACCTCATTATGTACTACCTTGTTGTAATGAGGTCAGACATTCATTTTGTGTCAATGTAAATCTGTCTCTAACCCTGTCACAACTTCTCTCTGTTTAATCTTCTCTACAGTTGAAGGTTTATTTGCTAGACACTCTGTGCTCAGTCCAGCTGCATGACATGCTGCGGGATTACATCATAAGTTGTCACCATAGGAAGGCTCCAGATTGAGTCAAGGTCACAGCTCTTCCCAGAATCACATGTCTGTATAACTTAGATTCAGCATCTTAGAATGAGGATAGATGATCTTAGGAGACTGAAATATGGTTTGGGGCTTTTTTTTTGGATAGGCAGTTTGTGTCTGTTATCTTCATGATTTATGTACATTAATGATCAGGGGTGATCTACAGTGGTAGATTTTAGTGGCCCAACTCTCATTAGTGTCATATTCTAGTGCTAGGATTTGGAATGCACTAATTAACGGTTGGGGAAGAAATCTCAAATCTGAGATGGAAACAGAATTATCCTGATAAAATCTTCTAGGATTTGTGCATTTGCAAGTAATCTGTATGCACAAGACACTGAAAAGCTCCAGAGGAGGTGCCAGACATCTGGCCACTCAATATGGACACAGTTACCAAGAGAAGATTCTGATTTTACATTTACGGCATGTGGCAGACGCCCTTATCCAGAGCGACTTACATTTATCTTACTTACACAACTGAGTGTTAAGGGCTTTGCCCAAAGGCCCAACAGTGGTAGCTTGGCTGTGCTGGGGCTTGAACTCCTGACCTTCTGGTCAGTAACCCAGAACGTTTAACCATTGAGCCACTGCTGACCCTGAGTTTCAGTAGTGTCCAGTGCAGAAAATTGTAGATTTGAGAAGTCTGCCACCATTTGCTTGTTTGTGTACATACATACACTCACCAGCCACTTTATTAAGAACACCTAATTCATGCAATCATCCAAGCTGCCAATCATGTGGCAGCAGCACAATGCATAAAATCATTCAGATACAGCTCAAAATCTTCATCTTAAATCAGTTCACATGTTCACATCAAATACCAGAAACAAAAATGTGATCTCAGTGACCTTGGCATGTTTCTTGGGCTGGTTTGACAATTTCAGAAAGTGCAAACATCTCTAGAGTTTACACAGAATAGTGTAAAATACAAAAAACATCCAGTGAGCCGTAGTTCTGCATGTAGAAACCCCTTGTTGATGTCAGAGGAGGATGGCCAGAGTCGTTTCAGCTGACAGGAAGTCAACCTTAACTCAAATAACCACTCCATGGTGAGCAGAAAAGAACAATACATGGATCTTTGAGGTGGATGTGCTACAACAACAGAAGACGTGCCTTGTTTCAACAGTTCAGGCTGGTGGTGGTGTAATGGTGTGGCGAATGTATTCTTGGCACACAATGGTCCACTTATTACTGACCAAGCATCGTTTGAATGCCACAGTATTCTTTGAGTATTGTTGCTGACCACATGCACCCTTTCGTGGCCACAATTTACTCATCTTATAATGGTTACTTCCAACATGATAATGCATTGTGTTGTCCCAGCTGCCCCATGAACAAACAATGAGTTCAGTGTACTTCAAAGTCACCAGATCTGAATCCAACAGAGCACCTTTTGGATGTGGTTGAAAGGGAGAGTCGCAGCATTAATATGCAGCTGACAAACGTGCATTAATTATGTGATGCCGTCATGTCAACATGGACCAGAAACTCAATGGAATTTTTTCCAACCCCATGTGGAATCCATGTCATGAAGAACTGACACTGTTCTGAGAACAAAAGTGTCCTACCCAGTATTGGTATGGTGTTCCTAATAAAGTGGCCAGTTGCAAAATGCCCTTCTATGCTGAGAGCATTGAATGACTGCAAACAATAACTGAAAGCGTAACTAACAATGAGGCTGCAGGAGTGTGAATTCATTATCTTATTCACGAACGTCTGTCACGCTACTTGAATGTGCTTTAAAAGAATTCAGGTGAAAAGCCAGAAATGAATGGAAATCTCCTGAAATCTTTTTTTCACAAAAGAAAATATTGCACATGCAGTAACAACAATTTATTTTTTTTAGATCAACCATTCAAAAAAAAGAAAAAGACTAAAAGGCCTAAAATTGAAATGCATGCATTAGTCATATCCTGAAATTTGCCAATGAATTTCACATGCTCTGCTTTTTTTCCTCTGTGTTCTTTTGTTCGCCAGGCCAGCCCATTTTCACAGTGAGAAGAGAAATCTTTAAGTGCTTTTCCCAATCAAGGTCCCGCACAATCACCACCTAATCTCGTCCTGTTGTCATGGAAATGGCCCTCTCACACATAGCTGTTTGAATGCTCTCGTATGAAAGATTAATTTGAGGGTGCTGGATTTGAGTCCTAATCTCCTCATGTAAAATGGGGAAAAATGTGGAGAAAAGGGAGGAAATTCGGAAAAGCTGACACCTTATTTTGAAAATGTGGAATTTGTAATTACTTTGTGGAGAGCTGTACAAATGCAGGCCTAAAAGAAAGCGTTTATCTGTTTAACATAGGCTTTGGAGCATTCATTGATCTTCCAGAATGACATCCAAATATTCCAGCTTGACCTGTTGCTTGACCTGCACTTTCTTGGTAAGAGGAAACCACCATTTTGGAAATTCAGCACTTAACCTAATTGCAAAATGTGATTGTAGATACATAAGAGGAGAGACTGAATAGCTGAAACTTGGTCTTACATTACAAGCAATTTCAACAAACTATATACTTTCCATGACATTAGGTATTATGGATATTGATTTGCATTAAACTGCATTCAATTAAATATAGTTACTTTATGAATATGGTGCATACATGTTTAGCAACTCATTTATTTCTATGTGCTTACATCCAGTACTCCTCTCCTGCACCCAGAGTTTTACTGCGTAACAACTCTTTAGTCCTCTCTAGGCTCATCGCTCCCTAGGTTTGCAGTTGGGCTGCACCTCATCTAAAGCACATACATGTTCATATTTTGAGAAACCCAGCGCTTTCTGTGAAACTCAAGAACTGCACATGTGTTCTTGATCTCCGGATCAAACCCCTTTTCTTTCTTCTTCCTACTTACACCATGCTTTCATTGACCTCCTAACATCTCTCTGTGGTGTGGGTGTAGGCGTAGAAGGGAATCTGTGTTCCTAATATGTTTTCTTTTCATTGCAAATATCATAGATGATGAATATATCTCTGACTCCTATCTCTCTCTCTCTCTCTCTCTCTCTCTCTCTCTCTCTCTCTCTCTCTCTCTCTCTCTCTCTGTGTGTGTGGGTAACACTTATTGCTGGTAAAGAACTAAACTATTCAGCCTCTCCACCTACGCAACTACAGCACTAAATTTCCAGAATGATGGTTTATATTACCAAGACAGTGCAGGTCAAACAGCAGGTCAAGCTGAAAGATTTGCACCGAAAAAACACAAATATTTTATCCTTTTCAGGGTAAATATTAACTGGAGCTTGGAGCTCGGGACTCCTATTGTTCAGGTCATGGCCTTGATTGTGTAATTATAGTACAGGAGATAGAGCTTTTTTTCAATGCACAACAGGTGCATGATAAAAAAATTGTGCTAAAATGAAAATGCTGAAGTGTGTTTTTTTTTATGCACATTGCTTTCTGAGTAAAGGCCATTTTTATGTCTCTCACCATCCTATGTGTCTTTCACAATAACAACTTTCTGTTTGGGTGCAGTGAGTGCTTGAACGGAAGCGGTTGCCAGGTGACCTTTTGACAGGCAGTGGTTTCCTCTGTTGCTGGAGGCACAGGAAGCAGGTAAGAGCAATGTGTGTGTGGACAGAGGGCAGGAAGGGGAGGAAGGGGAGGCAGCACCCCTCTCCCAAACATCCCCACCCCCCTCCCCCCACCGCCATAAGCTGACCTCTCATCAGAAACCACAAGAACAGATACTGGAGTATTAACCTTAATGTGCAAAGTAAGCAGACTGTTTGTTGTTTCAGCATGTTTGTGACGTGTGCACTGTTGGCTCCTTGTTCATTTACGTGGCAGGTGTAACCAGTGTTGGCATGGCATCTCTGTGCTATAACGTAAGAACATATTCATGGACCAGAGCATTATATCTGTAACAAGGAATTGTAGGTTTCTTTTTTTTTTTTAAGTTGGAAGAGTTTCCAACTGTACAATGTGAACCAGTAGCCTCCTTTTTTAGATGTAACCATAACCATAACATGATATTATATGGCCCAGTCATATGCTCCTCCCCAATCTTATGCTCCTCCCCACTTAGGTAGTCAAAATATTCTGATGGATTCAAGTACATGAGTTGAGATTCGATGTGGAAGTTTCTTAGTATAGTGGTATAGTATATTATAGTATAGCATAGTATAGTATAGTATAGTGGAGTCCATGGAAGTTTGGTTTGTGGTCAACACTAAGATAATGTGATTCCATGTGATTTTAGTTATACAGAGGCTTTGTGTTGAATAATTCTGTGGAAAATGCAGAATTTGTGTGTTTGCCTTACCATTTGAAGGCATGAATACACAAATTCCACTTGAACTCATCATTGCTGCTTAACTCTAAGATATCTGCCAAGGTTTTGCATGGTGTGTTTTTTTGAGAGCATCACTGTATTTGTCATAATACTTGGCTCTGCAAATCAGTGGAAGTGGCCAGAAATTTGTAGAGATTGGTCATAATGTCAGACTCATTATGTAGAAGATACAACATATCTACTGTTTGAAGAGAAGAATCAGAGGAAGTAAAATCATTAGATAAATCATCTTGAAACCCAAACAAAATGTATTTGGTATAGAAGGTGGTATATTTTGTGGTATAATTAGCCACGTGGGTGTAATACCATGAGTCTCCACTGGTAATATGGCTTCCATCTGGGATGCGAAATCTGCATAGAACATCTGTTGCCAATGTAAGCCAGGTTTCAGAAGTAAGGTGTGCACATGTCACTGTAAATGGAAATAAGCTATCAGGACTGTTATGCTCTTTCTCAGAAATGACATGTTTTGAGTATTTGCGTAATTGCATGACAGATTGTAAGGACAATGCATGTTTATAAAAACTAAATGGCAGAGTATGAAAACAGCAGCTGTAAGAAAAAATACACAGACTACAAAGAAATGAGCATATCCCTTCATGTATGTGTATGAAGGAGAAAGTGCATTGGGGTATGTGAAGAGAAGTATTCCAATGCAGCCAAGAAAGCTGGTCAATAAAGGGGTTATGTTTTATTATGAAATATGTTTAGTGGCTGCTCTCCAAAGGATGAGATTTATTCCCTGTCAGCACCACTGAAGAGGAGAGCATGAAAAAGACAGAAACTCTTTAGGATTCTTTCCAGAGAGACTGGATTAAAGATACAGTGATTAGGCAAATATAGATCAGTGTAGAATTAACAGACGTAAGCTGTCCTCAGTCATTTGAGAGTAATAAAAAAATATTTTTGCTATACATATTTTTGTAATGCCTCCACCACTTTAATGATTTCGGGTTGCCCATCCGTCTAAGATTCTTGTTAGTGAGATTTCTAAGAATGAGTGGTAGAATGGTTGTAGGATTTATATGGAATTATCATTTTAACCAGCAGATGGACTGATTAGATTTTGAAATGGAATCAAACAGGGTCAAGGTCACAGCAAGGACAAATGTCTCAAATAGTTTTTCTTCAGTAGCTTCCTTCATGTTTGAAGTATATTTTAAAGGTAGTTCCGACATACAAATTAGTAACAAGAACAACTACGCTCAGTGGTGGTGGATGCCGTTGGCGTCGAGTTCGACTTGTGGCCCATTTGTTATGTTTAAATGTAATGTGATTAAGACTGGTGTGACGCATCATAATGCTCTTACTATAGCGTGCTCTGATTGCTCTATTTGGATTAATTAGCGTGCAAGCATCACAGATGATGTTTTCAGAATTAGGAACATGCAAATATGGGGAAAGTGCACAGACTAAAGTGCAGTGTAAAGCTGTCATTTAAATCTCCTGCTAGCACAACATGCGGTTAAACATATCAAGAGAAATTAATGAGACTAGCCAGACTTGAATATGGCTTAGATGTGACGTGAAGACAGAATCTCTTAGATGAAATGGTCACCAGTGACTTAACATTTTGTTGAGGACACAAACGTGATTGTATACCTAGTCACATGGTCTGTAGTAATGCACTTAACTAGCTAGCTTTCCATATATCATTACATTACAGTAGCTTGTAAGTAAGTAAGTAAATTTTATGGATATAGCACGTTTAACACAGCAAAACTTACCAAAGTGCTGAACAGAGTTAGAAAAGAAAAACAAAAAACAGAATAAAACCAAATAAAGCCAGACAAGAGACAATGGTAAAAATTGTCCATTGTAGATAAATGTGGTAGCTAAAAAAGTAGCTACCACATTTCAGCCTAGTCACTTGGGTTTCTAGGCAACCAAAAAAAAAAAAAGGGACTCGGTAAGCACCTTGGGGCTTTACCAGACCAGACTAAAGTTTACTAGACTGAGGGATTTATGATTTGTCCAGCCCTGTAGAGAGTAGCATTTCGCTTCTTGTGTTTCTTAGACTGCTTACCTATCTTCAAATCATGAAATAAAAATGTTATTATATGTCAATAACCATATCAATTTATTGAGCCTCACTTTTTGGCAGTGATACAAGCCTCAAAAATATAAGATATTTTAAAAAGGGTGACTTGTGTATCTTCTTCGTCTTTGGTGTGGTTATACTTTGACCACCTCTGAGCCATAAGTAAAACTGCCCATAAGAAATCCTTGCTTCCAGCAAATGTCTCTTCATTCTAAAGGCAGATGGCCTGCCACAGTGCTCTGGAGAACTTTAGTCATGCTTGGCGCACACACACGCAATGATCCGAGTTACCTCAAAGCAAAGAGAAATCTCAAACTTTTCAGAATTATGCGCTTCTGTCATGGGCACAGTGAAACGTGACGGAGGGGAAAGGCTGCCAACGGGTGCTGAGCATTCTAATGCAGCATGACATCACACCATTCTGCGTTCAAGCTGCGCAGCCTTATGGCCTTCTCAAGGAGAGATGCAGGCTGTTCAGGCTCGGCTGCACAGATGGAGGGTGGAACGAGGGAGGCAGTGGAAGCTGCCATTCTGTCACGTGTCACACACATAAAGGCTGAGGCCGAAATCACTCTCTAGTTGACGCACGCTATTCTTGAATCGGAAATAGCTCCCAGTTCTCTATAAAGTACACTGCATAAATGGTAAAAGCTATTAGCTAATACTCTTTTTAGTTCTCTTTATAGCCCATTAGTGAGCCATTTTCAAGTCATAGCTGCATAAGCAGTTTATCCTAATTTGTTTGAACACAAATTGCCTTCAACATTTTTGTTTTGTTCTTATCTTCATTTGTATTGTAAGGAAGGGATACAGTCGGGTAACTTTTCAACATCTTTGTTCATTTTCTCTAATAGTGTATTAGTGTATAATGTAGTCTGGAAAAAAAGAAAGTGAAAATTCTTATCTTAATCTTCTTCTTTTTTTTCTTTTTTTTTTTGTAAACATCATAACCTGCCTCTTCAGGCTCTTAGGAAGGAAAGGGTGTTACAAGACTGGATTTGGCTACACTGTATGTTATGTAATTGACCTTCAATGTCCAGACCATTGGGGTGCCCCTGTTAAAAAAAGAGAGGAAACATTCACTTCAGCTGCTACAAGAACCTCACAAACTACAGAGGCTAGAATACGATGTAATGTACTTACACCGTTAAGTGCTGTTTCCATTTTACTTTATCTTAACTATCATTGTCTTTTTCCCACAAAGAGGTTGTGAGATTAGGTTGAAGTGTCAGTGAGAAGGATAAATTTGAAGGCTGAAATCTGCTTCGACCATGTACAGCATGTGAGCGTTAAGAAACAGAAGTGTTGTGCGATCACGTTAGCCTGAGGGTCGATGAGTTCAGAATCTGCCCTTCTCTCTCTCTCATGCACACACACATAGGCTTAAGTTGTAGTTGTTCCAGTTCCACTTGGTGCCATATCAATTTGTCATCCTGTCTTCTAATGTTCAAAGTGAATGTGAAATGGAAGCTTTTCTAGAGAATCTGCCATAGTTCAATAGGTTGGGCAAATACAGAACTTCTCCTCAGAACTGCCTCACTGAGCTCAATCTGCGACCTGCGCTGCTCCATATTCATAGTGTAATTTTGGTTGTGGTGGTTGTAGTATTTAAAGATCCTAAATAAACTCACAAAAGAAAACAATAATTCAAGAATGGATGAGTTAAACCATTACTTCTCCAAAAGGATAAGAGAGCAGTTCGCTCTTTATAGAATCTCTTGAACCTCTTAGCCTGATGGTAGTGGCCCGATTTGGAAAGATGACATCATTGAGGAGAGGTCTCCATTGTCTCCAGGGTGACGGGCATCTCTATGGTGTTATTGTGTTTGGTGATTGCTTCAGGTCTCCCTCTGGGTTTGCCTTCATTACCCTCCACTTTTATGCAGCAGAACCTGCTGCTTGCCTCAATAGACCACACTTTTTTCCCCCGCTCTTTCACTCTCTGCCTATTTGTGTTCTTTAACTTTCCTACATCTTTTTTTCCAGATGACTATTATTTCATATTCGTTTGTGTTATCTCTACTTATTATTGAATATTGCAGCAGGTATGTTCTCTGACCTGCATTTTTATGGTTTTAATTTTGTTTGGTTTTTTTGCATTCTCGTTCTATATATCTCTCAGTCTTGATGACTTCATACTGACAGTCACACACTAGGTGAAAGCTGGTACAAACACTAGGAAACCTCAGTCTTTGGATGTATTTAGCATCAGAGGGGAAAATTCACAAAGTGCCTCCATATACTTTGTATCTAATTACATGTTTCAAATGGAAAGATTAGGGTTATGCACTCTCCTGCCTCTTTCCTCCTGACTGACAGTTCAAACAGCTTTGTGTATCTGGATTGGTTATGTTCCCACTTGAAAGCAAACAGAATATAGGAATTGGCTTATTAATCGTGTCGTTAGAAAAGAGTAGGGAATAGGGAATAGGTTTGTGAGTGCTACTGTGTCTCCATCAGATAACAAAGTCCAGTTTTTCAGACACAGAGAGGCACTTTACTCCATACCTCTTTCATTTTGAGCATTTACTACACTCCATTTGACACCTCCATATTTGATGCATTTTAACTTTTTCATTATGTCTGATGTACCATACTTTATTTGAAAGTTGCAAAACTATATGGCCTTGAAGGACACACACACACAGAGATCTATTTCACACTAGTTTTAAATAACACAGGCAACAGTAATACATTACATACTGCAATACAGTGCTGTTCTTTGGTAACAATATACTAATAATTTGCATAGTTCAGTCATATGCTCTTAAAGTGCTTATTATCTGTCAGTTTGGAGAGTAGATCTGACAGGATAATATTATAGTCTGACTGTTATAATCCCTCAGTGCTGATCAATGTGTAGTGCAATTAATTGTGTCCTGTGATTAGATCAATCACACAAGCACGGTCTGATTTCAAATGCTACTGGAAAGCACTGTTTTATTCCATATATTTTAATGTATAGAATTCATATCCAAATGATCCCACAGGTTTTCTATGGGTTTGAAGTCTGTTGATTTTGCAAGCCAATGAACATGTCCCAATCTACCTTGTCAAGCAAGTCACACTCAGATTTGGCTCAGTGCACCTTATATTTGTTATCCTGGATCGTGGGGAAATCAGTGTTATGTTCTGTTTGGACACGCAACCCAAGAGGCAGCATCACAGACTAACAAACCAGTTTTATACTAAATTCCATTTGTCATGTATCTTCACTCAAGATAGAGTACCAGACAGTGTGTCCCAAATACATAGAAAATAAACTCTTAACTTTATTTAAAGCATGAACAAAAAAGTACAACAAAGCTTACCAAAAGAAAAAGACATCTACGTTCAGTCTTGCAGTGATTGTAGTTACTGATAGTACCTTTGTTGTTTGGGAGAACATTAGCTAATGCTAGCTAACAGCTTTATTCCTAATCTCTTGAATGTTAGCTACATGATAATAACTCAGACTAGCCTATGTAAAACAAGTGCAATAAGCGCATAAGTGCATAAGTGTACATAGCAACAGATAGATTGCAGTGATAGGTGTTAGGTCTTAATGTTGCTGTCATTTAGATTTAGATCCACTCCTTGACAGTGTCCGATAGGTCACCTGTTGACTTTACAAATATCTGCTTATACAGAAATGTAGTGATGTAGTGTTTTAAATCATAGCAAGCAGTAAGTAGAGTATTTTCCGTTTTACTTTTATTTCCCTTTCCTGTTTTCCTTTTAACATTTAATAGGGCATTCAAAGTTCTTCACTGTATCTTTAGAACCTTGGTATCACCTCTGCACACATTTGAGAAAGACTGAGTAATTATTCCAAATGTTTCTTAGCTTCTTCCACCCCTAGGTTTGCTTCCAGGATTATAAACTATAATCCAACATAAGTGTTCTCTCTATCATTAGATGCAGCTTGAGTGGTTTTGGTACTCAAGTACTTTCCTGACTTGTCCTAATACATTTAATGTTTGACAGGATTATCACGTTCTTGCTGAAGACCCTCGTGCCACAGTAGTGCACATGCTAAATCCTGCTATAGACGAGATAGTAGAAAAACAAAGAAGTGTTTTTGGTCTATAGATTATGGCCATATTGCATATAATGATGTTAGGACTCATATTATAAGCTAAAATCTCAAGTTACCTGCACATTCATTGAACCTTTTTTATATGCCTTCTTAATTTTTTTTTTTTTTTTTTTTTTTACAATGTCTGCCATTGTGAAGACCTGCCAAGTCAAATTCCTTTTGAGTGACTCTTCCTTGGCTGATAAGACTGATTGTGTTTGATATATTGTTCAAAAACAGATGACCACATAGAGTAAACTTTCACTAACTCTTGATTAAACACCAAGCCTCTCATTTAACCCTCTGAAGTCTTTAAGGAATTCCAGATTTTTTTTGCTTATTTTACATTAACTTCTTTCTCAGATTAACATCCACAAAAAACTTTTTGTACCTTATGCATTGTATCATTTTTCAGCATTTAATCTGATGAACATTTTTCTTAATAATATGTCCTATATAACAAACAGTAGGCAAAACTTGCTGGAGAAAAAAAAAAATCAGGTCTTTAGAAATATAAATACACACACACACACACACACACACACACACACACACACACACACACACACACACACACACTACAACATGGTGTTGTAGACAAAAATATAATTGTGCCAAAATATTAATTTCTTTCATTAGAAAATGTTTTTTTTTTAATGGATGACTTGGAGAAAAATATTCCAAAAAGCAGACAATAAGTGTCCAGCATAGGTAGGAACTCCTTTAATACTGTTTTAAAAGCATCTCAGGGAGATTCCTCAAGAAATCAGATGAGAAAATGCCAAGAATACATTTCTGGAAATTCTAGGCAATAAAGGTGTCTACTTGCTAAAATGCTAAAATATTAAATTATTTGTATTTATTTTGGATCACAACATAATTCCCATAGTTCCGTTTGTGTGAGTTATGATGACTTTATTATTATTATAAAATGTGAAAAATATATATTTTTTAATAAAGAATAAGTTTGTTTAAACTTTTGATTGTTCAAAACCAGATGACATCTGTGTGTGTGTGTGTGTGTGTGTGTGTGTGTGTGTGTGTGTGTGTGTGTGTGTGTGTGTGTGTAATTTCACATAATTTTACCACATGAAAAACATAAGTGAAATGCATCAGCCAGAAGTTTAATCTACTTAACTTTTGAAAAATACTTCAACTCAATAAGTTTATGCAAAAGAGTTGGACTTTGCACTATTCTAGGAAAATATTTTGCATTATATCTGCAGTGATTACAAATAACTTCAGCTGATTTGTGTCAATGCTCCTGTATCATTGGAAATGTCATTTCTTTTAGGAACAGCATGAACAGAGACCCCCTGCAGTAAAAAATATTTATTCTCATTTCGGCAGTCAACCATTGTTTTAATTGCTTAGTAACATATGGCCTTCAGGAGACCTTGAGTGATAATTGCTTGTCAGCAACCCCAGTAAGATAACCAATATGTCCTGATTATGTCTAATATGTCCATGTTATTATAATATGTAGCCTATGATGTTAGATTAGAATTGAAGGGTTTGATATGTTGGTGTTCCCCTCCTTTGTTTCAGTTGCTTGGTAAACACTTGGTAATTTTTTTGTCTGTAAGGATCAAGGACCTCAGTGAGATTCTGTTATCAGCATGGGTTCAATGATATCCAGTTTGACACAGATTGAGTCCTGGAACAACTCTAATCTACACTAATCTACCATGTTCTGAAGATGCAGTTTGAAACAATATTTTGTTTTACGGTGGCATAATGACAGTTATGCTAATAAACAGTTGAAATGTGATTTAATTTAAGGATTTTGAAGTAAACAAGTAAACAAAAGCTGTTAGGCTTTAAATAGGTGTTTATATTAAACAGGTATTTATCTGATAGACTAAAGTATACAAATATTTTCATCCATCCATTTTCCTAACCATTTATCCTAGACAGGGGACTTGGAGCACAAGGCGGTGGACACCCTGGACGGGGTGCCAACCCATCACAGGGCACAATTGCACACACATTCACACTCTATGGATAATGGAAATGTCAATCAGCCTAGAATGCATGTTTTTTGGACTGGGGGAGGAAACTGGAGTACCTTTAGGAACCCCTGAGGCATGAGGAGACCATGCAAACTCTGTGCACACAGGGCGGAGGTGGGAATCGAACCCCCAACCGTGGAGGTGCGAGGCACACATGCTAACCACTAAGCCACCGTGCTCCCCTACATAAATATTTTAAGCTTGTTAATTTCCACTAATCAAAATTTGCTTTGTTTTTATTATACTGGGTCTGATATGGCAATTGAAACCTAGAATCAACCCAACAATTTCCTTCCAAATTTGGTCTTGCTAATTCCTACCTATTAGCTAACTCTCCCCTATCACAGCTACCAGTTGGGGAGGTTGGGGCAAACACATACTTCCTCTGAGACACATGAAGCTAAACTTCACCTGTTTTTTTTGTTTGTTTGTTTGTTTTTTTAAATACTGCTCATGCTACATTCCTTGGCAGTGTAACACACTTGGAAGAAAGCCCTCTTCCACATACATGAGCTTACAGATGTCCCAATATTGGCTAGTGTTGCTCTGATTGTAAGAGGTGAGAGGGTAATGCCATCCCTTCCCCCTGAGAGCATGGCCAATAAGCATGTTTGCCTTGCACCTCTTGGTTTGGAAGTTCGAACCCTGTCTCTGCCCTGTGTGTTCGAGTTACATGTTCTCCCGATGCTTTGGGGGTTTCCTCCAGGTACTCCAGTTTCATGCCCAATTCGAAAGGCACGCGTTATAGGCTGATTGGCATTTCCAAATTGTCCATGGTGTGTGAATGTGTGTGCAATTGTGCCCTGAGATGGGGTGACAGCCCATCCAGGGTGTCTCCTGCTTCATGCCCCGAGATCCCTTGGATAGGCTCCAGGCTCCTGTCTAGGATAACTGGTTAAGAAATTGGACGGATGGACATTGTAGACTCCTGGCTATGGATGGCTATCCAAATCACCTGACAATAGAACGCTTTTCTGTTGAGCCACTCATGAGCCTTCAAAACTCCAAAACGTCATTTTAATTACAACAGACTAAACTTCATATAATGATAAATGTTTTTTAAATCATTTTTTTAAAGATCATTACTGATGTTTTGGAGCTTGATTTCTGAAATAAGAGTTACCCTCACATCGTACCGTGATTGCTCATTTCACATGATTAAATGTACTCCTAATTTGCAATGTCATTTAAAACATTTAACACAATGTAATTTAAGAAGACTTGTTCTAACTGAAGTTTCCACTGATTTGATTAAATTGCAGTGTGCACAAATTAACTACCTTCTGCTGCCGAGTTTCCTAGGGATTGCTTATGCTTTGTCCTGAGATTTGATCTGACTGAAATGATGTCAAGGCAAATAAATTAGCTTTTTTATTTTTGTTGTGTGTACAAATAAAGCCAATGGCTGTGGTCACATTGTATTATGAATGTTTTGTTCTGCATCTATTTTACCCCAGACCATTACAGTTCTCATTTCCCCTCAGCTTCAATAATGTTTTTTCCATTCCCATATGAGACAAAGTAAGTCATCATCAATATGCAGGTCTATCAGGATTTTCACATTTCACTCCATTTTTGTTTGTCCTGTGGCAATTTTTTTTTAACACTACATGTTCAACAGCTGAAAAGTTATATGCTATGTAGAATTTGTTGCTGTTTTAATATAGTTCAATACACTATACAGTATAGACACTCTATAGTGATGGATCCTAACTCCATGCCTATGGCTTTGACACTTCTTCCCCTCTGCACACACATGCTGAGCAGCAGCTTGTCTTCTCCTGCCCCATCTCTCAGCTGATGATGCCACACACATGCAACACCTGGTGCCCTCGACTGCTATGTTTTAAATTCCAATCCACCATTTTGGCTCAGCAGGAGAGCTGACTTTGTCACAGGCTCAAAGCCAACCTTGTACCAGATGGGTCAGGTCCTGCAGCCTACATGTCCCAAAACCCTGTTAACATAAATAGTGGCGCTGAGTGACAGCACGAGTGTGGCAAGCCATGGCTCGAGCCTCGCATGGATATGTATATGCTATTGCCACGGCAACCACGAGAGAGCTGTTCTGAATTGAACAAAGCGGCGAGCGAGGACACTCCATGTGTGAAAAGCATTGTGAGGGTCTTATTCAAAGTGAGTGTTATTTTTTGTTTGAGAGGCGGGGGCGGGCTAGACAACCTTTAAAGCTCAATTATACCAATAACTAGCCTGTCTTTCATGGTGAAGTAGAAGTGAAGCAGCAATGTGATCATTCTGAGCAACTGTTATTCTTTGGGAAAATCCTACTGAAGAGGATTTATCAATCAGCTAACCATTAAGCCTTTAAAGAAATTAAATAATCCGAGCCGGGGACTCATTTGATGCAATTAAGGACAGGCTTATTTTAGGATCTCGTTCACATCTCTTCTTTCTTTACTCAAGTTCAGAGTACATTTTATTTCACCATGTGATCTGTCCAATCCTTGTGATCCCATGTTGTATCATGTTGACTGGAATGCGTCAGATGAGAGAACATAATGTATGATCTACTGTAGCAGTGACCACCATGGTGGATTATAGCATGTGAGTAGGACAGAGCTTCTGGTTGAGGACTTGTCTTTCATCGTGCACACACAGTCAGCCCACAGTCACTGCTTTGTCTTCTTGGTTTTTTTTTAATTCTTGCAAGTCAGTGTAACTGCCAATGAAGCACCAGATGTTGCCTATTTTTGGTGCATTCCTTTAGTAAAATTCACTGTACAGATGCATCTATATATAATGCTTTAAAACCGACCACTATCATGACTTGACCATTTGTAATTCTCTCACCACCCTCACAATATTGGACACAAAACCAGTATCATAAGCTCCTCAGCTGAACTCCTGGGACAATTAAAGCTCTGTTTGACTTATTATCACACAGAAATGTTCCCAAATGTGCTTTTAAGGGAATAAAAGCTGTGTTTTCTTGAGTGCTCCTTAAGCTCCTTGTGCAGCATTGAGAGTGTATTTAGGGATGCATAATAGCGAAAGCAGCCATCTGCCCAAATCACCTCCTTAAGGGCAAAAGACACGTTCTAGAAATCATTTTTTGAACATGATGCATAATTATATATTTAAGACACATATGGTTTGCTTTCTTGGCTTGCTAGATTACTCTCACACGATTGGTCTGATTCTCTGCATATGTTTATAGAGTTAATCTCAGTCATCCTCCCCCAATGCAGGCAGATTTTTTTTGGAAGGGGGGGGATCAGATTTGTCATGCCAATCATTCACAGCCCTGATTCCTCCTACAGAGATGTCCTCCTGAACAGCCTCTTATTAAGTCCCTCATTATCTAGCTCTCCTCATTCATGCATATTCATCATGCATTATGTTGATCCCTCAGGGATCTGTTTTGAAATAGTGCCGTCTTTTGAGACCGGGTCTTTCATGGTAAATTGGCAAAAAATTATTGGTTTACCTTGTATGAAATGATGATGCCGCAAGCAGGCATCTTGCCTTCTCTGCCCTTGATTGTTAACCCATCCGTCTCTTCTACGTGTGCATATTCATTTCCAACTAAGTGTGATAAGATGAAATGTCTGATCAGAGGAATCATATGTCTTCCAGACACCAGTTGATGCTTTTATCTATCAAATCTTTTTTGATGAATTTGCATTAATTTGTCTGTGCAGAGGGTGTAACATTTTAATCAGGCATTCAAACCAAATTATTATTTTCAATAAACGCTTCATGCATGATTCCAGATTTTTTAAATTCATATCTGCATTATGCGCTTGATTATTGGCTCTCAAGGGACTTGTAAAGATCTGCTCTTTGCTCAGTGGTAATCAGTACTTTGTCTGTGGGAGATTTTGGTGCAAGATTAAGGTCCTCTTTGGCATACTTTCACCTCCTACCATGAATTTCTAGCTGTAGCCTTTTTTGGCTGTAATAATATCGCGATAAAAATCTCTGGATCATGTATTTAACATGCAATTAAAGGATGCTAAGAAAAGTGGATTCCTGGAATGCGTTAAAATTAGGATGTCTTTTATAGAATGGCCATTTCTTTCAGGTCATGAAGCCACTGTTGTCGACTGTACTGTAATTTTACCTCAGGTTTTCAGAAATTAGATGGTATGATATTTTAGAAACATGAAAGTGGTAACATTCTTAATTTTCTTTCATGACATTATTCTTATTCTACTTACCAGTTTTCCCCTTTCCCTCATTATTTTTTAAATTGTATTTGACTAATTATTCTCAACCCCTGACTCTTTGTCCCTGGCTTTTATTGTGTTTTCAGTGGGATTACTGTCAAATAAAGACAGATTGATGTGTGTGGGAAGACGCCTGATTCAACCTGTGTAGATTAAAGCTGATACAAAACAATTCATTACAACAGATGGGTGTGTGTCCTGTTTGCCTCTTGGTGAGCAAAACACCTGTTTGAGCAATAATCTAATCAATTTAAGTGGAAGCCCCATCTGTATAATTGAATAAATGGAGAGTCCATATGGCCTTTATTTAATGGGACTTTCTAGCTGAGTGTATCCCTGAAGTTCAGATACCATATAAAATATTATCGTTTGTATTAGATCTCTCTCTCTCTCTCTCTCTCTCTCTCTCTCTCTCTCTCTCTCTCTCTCTCTCTCTCTCTCTCTCTCTCTCTCTCTCTCTCTCTCTCTCTCTCTCTCTCTCTCTCTCTCTCTCTCTCTCTCTTTGCAAATTTTGTACCTATTTTGCAAATAGCTGATGGTTTACATGAACTCGTGATTGGGCATTGTATTAGGCATTTTAGGCAATAAATAATCAGCAGAGTTTTGTGACTCAAGTGTATAATTGAAATTTTTCACTGAGCATTCATGAGTGCCGATACAATGCAATTTATAGGAACAAGCGAGATGAGAGGGATGGATCAGAATAACCTATGTCACAGAAAATGCTTATCCCCCCACAAACCTCCCCCCCCACACACACACACAAACACACACACACACATATGCACACACATAAAGCAGTCAACATACACATTTATAAATTCACGTCTGCCTTTTTTTTTTTTAATTTTATGCGCAGCCCACACACATGCCACCAAATCAGTCTGTACTTTCCCCCTTACTCAAAGATCAACCCTTGTTCCTTATTTCCTCAAGAATGAGGGGGATGGAGACAGAAGTGTAAATTGCACTCACACCATCCCCCTCGAAGTGCCGCAGCAGTGGTAGGAAAAATCCTGCCTGGCAAGTCCGTCTGCTCGGGGCTACTCACCAGATAGGCAATTTACAGATAAGGTTGAGACGTGGCGTTTCACGGCACCCTGCAGAAAGCATCACAGCACCTGTATCCTGCTAACTCAATAGCCTGGGCTCATTTACAGCATGGGTGGGGACTGAAAGTGACGTTAATGACATAATGACCCCTGATACTGCTCCTGGGCTTACATGTTTTTCCTGGACATGATGTGTATTGAGCCAGAAGGACGGGATGCAGTGGTATGTGGGGATTTGTGGAAGTTATTTGGGGGAAGGAGGGCGTAATAGTCGAATACCTCTTTGAAGATATTATATACACACGTTTACTTGTAGGGTCTTTGAATCCTCTTTGAATGCACATAGGTTTTGGAAGCATGCAGTCAAGGTAAAATAAGTGTGAAAGGGTTGACAAACATATCTACACACTATATACTACCTAAACTATTCATAAGGCATTCCTTCATGGCCTTATTTTTAACTGTCTGTGGTTCATTCATTCATTCATTCATCTTTAGTAACTGCTTTATCCTGGTCAGGGTTACGGTGGATCCGGAGCCAATCTTGTTAACACTGGGCACAAGGTGGGAGAATTCACCCCAGATAGGATGCCAGTCCATCGCAGGGCACATTGCACACACTCTTTCACACACTCTTTCACATCTAGAGGCAATTTAGCATAAGCAACCCATCTCCTCCACATGGACAGTAACCCAAGCGCATAATCAAACCGGGGAGCCTGGAGCTGTGAGTCTAATTTCTACCTAGCATTTAAAAAGATTAACTCAATTAATGTTGACTTACATTCAAATATGAAATAAAAAATATAGCTTTCTAATGTAGGTGTACAAAGTGAGAGAAAATGCTTTCTGTTGGTTTTAAATGATAGTGGGGGGTAACTCGTGAGTGAATTATAATGAATAATCCTGATTTCAAAATCAAGCAAAAAATATTATGCCTATCATTATAGCCATTATTGTGCAGCCTCAATAGCGACTGACTACAAGGTCACCTCACCCAGTCGGACACTGATTAAGTCTGGCATTAGTCACACACACACACACACACACACACACGCACACACCACACTTCTAAATATTTGCCCTCCAGAACAGGCAGTAGTCTCTCTCTAACACACACACACACACACACACACACACACACACACACTTTATTCATTAATCTATCATGAATGCACCCACACACATTCCCATTCCTCCCATTAAGATATTAAACTGGAATCTTCCTCTGAACTGTGTCTGTGCTTTTCTCCAAAAACAGCAGATAGCAGGACCTCTCTTTTATAAAGGTTCAGGCCTCATGTTGTGTAGTTCCCTCACATCAGGGGCAGAATAATAATGCCCTCCTCTAGACAAATTGTGTGACAATCCCTTTAAGTCTCCTTTAGCCTACTGTTCCTGATTGGTCTCGCTGTAAAGTGTAAGTGCAGCCAGACAGCAATGCCTGTCAGTAAAGGGTGCTGTAGCTGATCAGAGATGAGCTTCTTGTTTTTGTTTCATAAGGAGTGAGGTCTTACACTTGGCTTATAGAAGCTGATTCCTTTCATACGTTCTTGAGAATGCACTTGAGCCAGCCAGCTTAATGAAGGAACTGTTTACAGTGTGCAAATGTGTTTTCTTTTCTGTCATCTGAAGCTCGTTAGGAAAGAATAGAACAAAACGTTCTCTTTGGCAGATTATATAGTGTCACAAAATGTGGACAGTCTTAGATTGTTCAAACAGCTATGCCTACTTTTTATTTGGTTGCTTTTCAAATATCACTGCAGTCAAGAGGATGTTTTGTAAATGATGTTTTTTCAGAGTTGGTGTTTTAAGGACTATGAAAATGGTGTAATATCTACCCGTCCAGAAGAGGGCGCTTTTTAGTAAATCTAAACAATAATGTTTGACATTTCTACATGCAATTGACGTACATTTTATTACACTGTCAATTTTTTTTTCTTTCAGGGTACAAATGTTTGTCACTTGTGTTATAGCCTCAAAGGGAAAATTTTTTGAATCCTCAGTTTGAGGACTTCAGAGAATTTGGTGCACCTTTAAAACGTATTCAAGACACAATTAGACTATCAAGATCCCTTGTTTGAAGGTACATTTACTATGTTTGTACCTTGGAGAAAGACAAGTACCTGTGCAGTACACTTTTTTTCAGACAATGTAAAAGTATTTTAGCTTGGGGAACTAAGACTTATTTTCCCCCAGCAGTGTTGACCCATTGTTCTTTACTAAGTTGTCTACAAGTTGATTCTGCATCACCTCTGACCTTCTGTCTGCTGATGTGGTCGTGACCCAGGCCTTTGTTCTCATGCAGATTAAAGAGAGACAGATGGAAGCTGTGGCTTAAACAGCATACCTTAGGCTACAAGCTAGACTGTCAGATAGTACACCTCCTCTCACAACTACTGTAGTCTATGTGGTTTTGTAGTACTGTATGTCAGATAGAGCGTTTTGGCTGTAAGAAACCTCACCCCTTTCTCGTAAAGGTTCTACACCAATCCAAGTTCCAATCCAGTTTCTCCTGTTGGATTGAAATGAATAATACAGTGATGTAGGACTCTGATATCTTCTTGTAAATCTTATTCTAAATGTAAATTTTGACTACTAGGAAGAAATTATGATAATACAATGTGTCAGTTATGGCTTAATTGTAAGTCAGTGTGAATACAAGCGCTTGCCAAACAAATGAATTTAGTAGATACTTTTAAAAAATGAAAGGAATAAGAATAAGAATAAGAAGGATTAATATAAAATAGATTTTCTGCAAACTTTTTGTTAGAATTATGTTTTGTTTATTTTTCTTTACAACAACAATAATATCTTCTTCTTCTTATAGTTATTATTGTTATTATTATTATTATTACTATTAATAATATTGTTGTTATTATTATTGTTATTATTATTATTATTATTAGTAGTAGTAGTACTATTATTGTTGTTGTTACTGTTATTATTATTATTGCTGTTATTGTTATTATTACTGTTCTTCTTCTTCTTCTTCTTACTGTCCTTATTGTTGTTCTTATTGTTGTTATTATTATGATCATTCTGATTAAATCCGCCGCTGTGTGGCGAGGCTGGTCACGTGGTGTGTTACCTGTAGGTGATTAGTCAGTGATGGGAGTGGGGTGGGGCGCTGAGTGCAGGGAGCGAGTAGGATTTGTTAGTGACTCGTCACTGGGATCTCGGGACAAATAAACGCTTCTAGTCTTTTTTCCCCCTCTTCCTTTACGCTTCCAGCCTTCTTTTTTTACTCAGCTGTTTCTTTAAATAATCTGACAGCGCGCTTCGGATGTGTTTTGTGGTATTTATTCGAGCCGGTGGATAGCGACCGAGAGGTGTATATGGGACCGTTTGAATTGGTGTGCACTTCCAGCTGAACGGACGGAAGACCTGACCGGACGCACAGAGAAAGAGGAGTGGGATCTTTCTTGATGTGGCAGCCATCGGGATTTCAGCATTTCTATTGCTGTCAACTTGGGAAAACTTTGACTTTTTTTTTCTTTCCTTTTGTTTGTTTGTTTTTTTTGTGAGAGGAAATGAAGGCTTTTAGGTGCCTGTGAACGCAGACGCTGAAATACTTGAAACTGGTACCAGCACGCGGAAACGCCACCAGGACGGAGAGTAAAAACAAATAAAATAAAGAAAAATGATGTTGCTTATTTAATAATAATAATAAAAAATTGTATACACATTTTTTTTTTAATACATCAGAGACGCGCTTTTTTTTGGCAAGTTACCAACACTTGCACTCGGCGTTATTCTTCCCTATAGGCGAAATATTACGCGTCGGTCTCAGTACAGAACCGGCACAATGAGCTGCAGCTGAGACTGGTCTTCTTCAGACTTTTCTCCTGAACTTTAGTGGCTCTGATCCGCGGAACATGAAGCCGGACACCTGTCTGCTCGCTGCACTTCTGACCATGTGTTTACCTCTCCTCTCCTGGACAGCAGCTCTCACCAGCCATGAAGGTCAGTGCATTTCACTTCTCTTATACGCTCACCTGTACAAGCTTTGCTTAAAAACAAAACAGTTGGTTAGGTGCAAACTGGCTACTGTGGTAAACTGACATGTGCTCAGAGCCACTGTCATTCCTAAACCCAACGAGCTAAATTAATCAAACAAGAATAGCTCTTTATTATTATTATTGTTGTTGTTGTTGTTGTTGTTTTTCTTTATTATTATTATTATTATTATTATTATTATTATTATTATTATTACCATTATTTCTGGATGTTGTTTTACATGGAATATAGTCACCGAGTTTGGTTTTTGTTTAGTATTGCTGCGTAGGATGACGCGTAATGAGAGCCGCACGCGCGACAGGTGACTCGCCTCAGGTAGTTTATTTGTTTTTACGCCTCACAATTCTGAAAGAACAGGACACGTTGCCAGTGGTTTCGTTTTCCCTCGCTGTAGTTTATTGATGTTCTTTTCTTGTTCCAGGCGCTCGTCTGTAGGCAAAAGAGTTTATTCCTCCTTTACATGTCGCTAAGAGGTGTGTGTTGGAGCACCACGAGACTTGAATTTCCTTAAGAAGCTCGTATGGCTTGATTTAAGTCTGTTGCTAGCAGAAGCACACACATCTACGCTGTATGGCCAAAAGTTTGTGGACACCTGAACGTCACTCCCGAATGTTGGTCTTCCTTCAAACTGTTGCCTCAAAAGTTGGAAGCACATAATTGTGTAGAATATATGCTGTAGCATTAAGAAATCCCAGTCGCTGGAACTAAGCAGCCCGAACCTGTTCCAGCATGGCAGCATGAATTTCACTGTGCTGTAAAGTATATGTGACACGCATACATTCTTCTTCCAGAAAGAGTATTCGCGAGGTCAGGCACTGTTGTCTGGTGAGGAGGTCTGGGGTGAAGTCGGCGTTTCAGTTCATCTAACAGAAAGGCATGGTTCTCCAAGGTTCGTGTTGAAGAACTCGAGTGTCCTGCGCAGAGTCCTGACCTTAACCCCAATAAACACCTTTTGTCTTGGATGAACTGAAACGCCGACTTCACTATATAACTTATGTTTGCCACGTATACATTACAGCACAGCGAAATTCTTTTCTTCGCATAACCCAGCTTGTTAGGAAGTTGGTGTCCGAGCACAGGGTCAGCCATGATACGGCACTCCTGGAGCAGGGAGGGTTAAGGACCTTGCTCAAGGGCCCAACAATGGCAGCTTGGTGGTGCTGGGGCTTGAATCCCTGACCTTCTGATCAGTAACCCTGAGCCTTAACCAGCCAGCCATCACTGCCTTGTGGCTGAATGAGCACAAATCCCCAGAGCCATGCTCCAGAATCTAGTGGAAATCCTTTCCAGAAGAGTTGGGGTTATTATAAAAGTGAAAGGGGCAAAATGTATAATGGGATGTTCAGCAAGCACATATGGTTGTGATTGGTCAGGTGTCCATATACTTTTGGCAATAGTGTATATTTATATTTACATATTGTGTAAGTGATTTGTGGCAGTGATTTTCTTATAGAGTGCAATAAAAATGACCTTCAAGCCAAACAAGCAAACAGATAATAGAAAGCTGTTTGATGGTTGGTTTTAACTCATTAAGCAAAATAACATGGCAAAGCATCAAATGTTAACAACTTGACACATGCTGCCTTTTGCATTAATAGGACACTAACATTTATTCATGGAATTTTTTGACGAATGAGCTCTTGCACTGGTTCAGAAGTTTCTTCCAAGTACTAAAGAAGTCTATTAAAGTTAGTGTGATAATCCCCCTTTTGTGTGGAACCTCGTCCTGGTTCTGCCTCGCATTTCCCACATTTAATTCTCTCCTGCTTCCCACGTCGCTTCTGTGGCACTGCTGAACATCTTCCATCTTTCTATTCTTCTGTTACAATAGTTTCCCAAATGCCATCAGGTTGAAATTTTGTAATTATATCTTTCCGAAGAGCACAGTGTGGGATGGAGATGGAGAAGTCTTTAATCATGCCCATATGGCCAGATTCACCATGTGACTGTTTCCATGTTCCGCTTAAACACCCTGTGGGAGAGGTTGTTGTCGCAGGAGAGGCTTCACCCATCAACAGCGCAGTCTGCTCCACAGTACCTGTTAAGTTGCATCTAAAGCACTGATTACCAAAACCACAACTTCTTTCTTTTTGAGACTCCAAATTGATGCAATAAATTGTAGCTTAATTTACACATTATGTTGTAAGCTTTTCGTCTTTGACTATCAGTGTGGTGGTTGTTCACGTGAAATGGATCACATGGAAAATTCCACCTTATGACACTAGCCCTATTTCTTAACCTCTTCCCGTAGTCGTATTGGATTTACCATTCACTTGACTAGTTGTGTTTCTAATACCCTTCTCATGACACTGATTAGGAGCTCCAACATCATACGTGACCTTCTGAGGTTTTACAAACAAGGCTAGGTTAAACGGAAAAAATATGACGAGAGTGTTATGGGAATTTTCCACCAAAAGTGCATTTTGATGCTCCCCGTGCTGATGGAATAAACAGTGGCTTTTTCCACACTCGTTATTGACTTTTCCTCATCCTCACGCTGGATGTTGGTCTAGTGTTTCTCCATCTCCAAAAGGCACACATGGTTGAGTAACAGGAGCTGGTATTCATTCTGTTCTTATTGGGCTTGTGCTATTTATTTATTTTTCTCCTCTTAGTGCCTGACATTTTATGTGTGTCATATGTCTGTTACTCAAGTAGACATGTAGATCCATGAACCATTGGGATATATTTGTATTTATTTAACACATTTATGTGCAATTTCTTTATGATCCTAATGTACAATGGCAGTTGTGTGCAGCACATGTGTGAAGGAGTGTGTTTTTTGCCTCACATTAAGGACATGCTCTTTCCCAGACAATGAAAAAGATGAAGTGCCGCCTTAGCCTACTCAGGATCATGACCTCTGCATTCTCCTCCAACGTCACTCCTACACTGTAGGCGATTAAGTCTGGCGTGTCAGCACAAAAGCCCCGCAAAAAGAAATTTTAATCAGCATCTTTTACAATGAGCCCCTAGATTTCATGTTTGGAATGAAATGCCATAGCGAACGTAAGCAGAGCCTAGCCTGTTGTGTAAAACAAAGCAGATTCTCTGTGTGGAGTTTGTCATGAGGGTCAGGGTTTATTCATACTCCAACATTCTGCTGACTTTCCTTCCTCCTGAAGGTGCATTCTCACACACAGCGATTTTTATTTATTTATTTATTTATTTATTATCGCGGGAAGTCGCCAGTCGCTGTACTATGAAGTCGCCAGTAGGTGTTCCTACTACTGGTTGCCATAGTAACATGGGTGGCGCAACTAACATTCCATTTTTGTCAACAAACCAATTTTCTTGCAGCTAAAATGAAACATTCTGAAGGGAGAGCGATCTTATATAAAATTCACCAGTGTATGTATGCATCATATCCTAAGAGATGAAGGAGAAGCAGTGTGTGCTCTTTGCCATTGCGGCCATCTGTCTGCGCCAAAAGCGCAATCGGCAATTAACTTGGCTTAGTTTATGGCCCTGGTGCTTTTAAAGCAAAATAATAATAATGAAACGCACTCGAATTTTTGTTGCAATTGAGCAAAATCCCGGTGTAGCTCCTATCTCAGTAAGTGTCACTTCACCCAAGATAGGAGCTACACTGGGATTTTACTCAATTGCAACAAAAAGTGAGTGTGTTTTTGTTATTATTTTATATATATTTTGCTTTAAATCCGTTGAGATCCTAAGCTAATCGGCGACTGTGCTAATCGGTGCTTCTGTTAGTGAGTATGAGTGGCTATGAATCGCATGCGCACTACTGTCTTCACTCCCATTGGCAGTCGCTGCACCAAGTCGCTCCAAATTTGCATAAAGTTAAACTTTTCTTAACTTTCAAAGTCGCTGGAAACGCCTACATCTAGTCGCCAATGGTTGCTGTTGCTCATGTCGGCGGAAGTCGCCAGCTCTCGTTGAAAAATGAATGGTCTCTGGTTGCTTTGGCGCTGTGAGTCGATGTGTGTGTGTGTCTTGAGAAGTGCTTCTTCCTGCTGAATAAATGAATAGATTTCTTGCTTGGCAGAGTTTATAGGTAAGATATTCCCCTGAAAATATATTTTTTTTCTGGATGTTAACACCACATGCACAGAGCACACGCCTCTTAATTGGATTTTGGAAATTGATTTCATTATCTATTCTCAAGGTTATATTTATATTTGGAGTACCTGCCCCCCCAAAAAACTGTTCTGTACGCCAATTAAAAGTGGAAATCTGAAAGCTGTAACCTCCACACTGAGGAGGTCAAGAGGAGGGTCTCTATTACTGTAGCTGAGGTCAGAGGCCACTCTGTATTCTGATTGATTTTCTGCCATGTTTCCTTTTTCCTTAGTGTTATTGAACCATACGGCTGTTACAGTACCTTCGAAACAGCAAACCATATAAGGCTTTAGAGTTCTTATCTAACGTCTTATTAGCTCGAAAGGTTACACAGATTCAGGGTCAGCCTTAGCCATGTGTCCGAAGGAGCAAAGTGTCTTTGGAAGTCATTGTTTGCTGTCTGTCTATCGGCCTGATAGTGCAGTGGTGGTGTGATTTGTTTAATGACTGAATACAAGTGAGTAGTCACGCTCTGTAAGTTTCGACAGAGGTGAATTGAATGGACGTACTCACTCGTTGCTCTTTCTGCACGTCCGATTCCTCATCTTTCACCCACTTGTGACGTACATGCTGAGTGATAAGCACATTCTTGTAGGTTGTCCGTCAACTCGTGACCGCCACTTTGTGGGTTAACCTTTGTAGAGCAAACATTTTAGAAGTCCAAAAGCCACAGCATGCTTGCCTTGACCTTTATTATTTATATGGCTTATATATAAAATAATTTTATACATTATTTATATGGCGTCATAACACATAATTTGATGATCAGTCTGGCATCTAATGTGGCATAACTGTCACCTAGACTTGTGCGGAGGATGTGTAATGCAATATTGAGATATTCAGATAACCTCCACACACACACATTCATTTACATATTTGGCTCTTAAGGACTGCCAGCTGTCTTCTGAAGCTGATGAAGCAAGACGCCCAGAAACAGTAGCATCCTGACAGGGCCTAATACGTATATATCACTAATATTGTTGTAGGACGTTTTACACCAAAACTTTGACTAAAAGAAAACGAAGATAAAGTGGAAAAAGTACCTACTTTGACCTAATTCAGAGTTAAAACTCCTTAAAACCACAGAATTGTCAGCTTAAACCGTATAATTTACAAAGTCTCAATATTTACTTAGTCTAAGGTTTGCTTTTACTAACTAAGAACCAGCAGAACACTGGGATAATTTTAGGAGAAACTATAATTTCAGAGATGTTTTAGTTAAAATTGACAATTACAGAATAGGGCATACAGAGAGACATGTATGGTGGACACTCCACGTGAATGGATAAAACAAACCCGCAAAAAAACGTGTAATAAGAATGCATTTATTTAGAATTTTTTGTAATGAATCTCCAGTGAGTTGTCCAACGCAGGAAAATCTTCAGGACAGATGGTTTTATGGTTTGTCAGTAACATGACAAGCTGCGTAAGTGATAACAGGAGCTAACTTACTTTGTGGCCATGAACCGTACAAGATCTCTCAGATTTTAATTTGTGATTTGTTGTGGCCAAAAATGAGCTTTTTTTTTTTTCAAAATTTGTGATGCAGTTTATGGAGTTTTTTGTGTGTGGGCTTTTTTCCCCCCAGAAAACTACTTGAATTGGCGAGATTGCAATCTTTTGCAGTGATGTTTGTTGGTAAATGAGACCTTTTAGCTGTACTCATGTCCAACACACCCGAATCGAAGAGGGCTTCCGCTGAATACGTGTTGTAATGACATCACATTACACGTCTTGGGCCAAAATCTGCAAGCTCCTCCAAATATTGCAGCGTTTGCTTGATTTTTGCCTTAATTTCTGTCATCGCAAAATCCTGGAGGGACTGATAACTATAAATGGATTAAATGTACAACTTGGTGTTCAGTAATAAATAAATAATTCACATCGTTTGCGAAACGGCTGTGTATAAGAAGAATAAAACGCTGAAATGATCGGTTTCGGTGTGATGACAGTGATTTACGTCAAGCTGTGTCACACCTGTGACCCTTCATTGATTTTATTATTTTTTTCCTTCCCCTTTTACTTTACTCCCCTTTGTGTTGTGTTCCTTAATTAATGTATTTAATAACAAAAGAAAACCGTTACAAAATGATATGTTAATGTCCATCTGGTACAATGAGTAACATGTTATATAGTTATAGAAGCACTGACATGTGGCGATATATAAGACACTCTGAAAAATATCATATTGTAATATTAGTGTAATTTCCCAGCCCCAGTAGTTAAGGAGTGTCTAGAGCTGTGTGTGCTCTTGTATGTGCTCTATACTACACCTGGAGAGGAAATGACTGGCTTCTCAGCAGAATGCTATAAACACATATGTACTGAATGTGTTCCATCTGACCGGGTGTATAACTGTCCTACGCTGAATCGGTCCCACGCTGAACTGAGTGATGATGCACTGTCCTTTTGCACATTTGCCTGGCAGGCTGCGAGGTAGGTGAATCTATTTGTATCGTAGTAATAAATATGCGCACATGGTGGAAATGTGGTTAGGGTGTTTGGTATATGTATAGATCACATGTGCTTTGAGCTTTGTGCGTCACAGGATGTGTGAAAAATAAATCCCCATTGTCTGGAGCTTAGTCTTGTGCTTTTGACACTAAATCTCTCTTGTGCACACACACGCTGCATGTGTGGAATGATGCAGTGGTTTTATTTCACAACCATTACCACCTGCTCTAATTGGTTGATTAGAGATGAATATTCCATCAGCCCACCAGCAGTGATGAACGAGTAATGACACTGTGAGACAATGGATAAGACTTCTAGAGCTGTTGAAGCCTGCACAGTACTTCCGGGAGGTTATTGATTTTAGGCCTGACATGGCATAATTTAAAAATATGGTTCCAAGAAATTGTATTGATCTGCCAGAGACTCTTTTTGGGAAGGGTTCAGGATGTAGTGGTTTGTTGCACCTTGTTAAATTAGTGTTATTTGCTTTACTGTAGGTTGGGTTTTTGGCATTTACCTTCTCTCAGCCCCCACCCCCCAACCTCCCACCTTCTCTTTCTCTCTCTTGCTGAGATTTGGTGGTCGACTCCAAGCATGGTAGTGCCGGCAAGAAAACCCAGCTTGAGCATCGAGATCTTAATGGCAGGATGCAGCCTTGAGAGAACAAAGGAAAGCTGTGGAGTTCTTTCTCCGTGAGTGCGCGCGCGCACACACACACACACACACAGAGAGAGAGAGAGAGAGCTACCCTGTTTAAATCAGAAAAGCCCTGACTAATGGATTTGTGTGTTTGTGTGGTGTGTTACGGTGGCGGAACGCATAGGGTGTAAAATCCATCCCTTGTTAGGTCTGTTTTCTTTCTTTCATCCCACGTTTATTGGCCTCTAATTGGAGGCTGGGTTTGTAATTAAAATAAGATGGCTTGTGAAATACTTGGGAAGGATTTAGTATTCAACCATGGTGAAACCTGCCATTCCTTCCAACCCCCCCCCCCCCTTTTTTTTTTTTTGTTGGAGACAATGGTGGCTCCTAGTGCATCTAGTAGATGTTTGCTAAAGCAAACAAAAGCCATAGGAGACATGGTTAAATTGATATTGTACATTTGCACGTATGTAGAGAAGGAAGGTCCTCCACTCCTCCACACTATGAGACTACAACAGCCACAACTTCTGTCTGTCTGTGTGTATAATTATTTTCAGGGGACTGTGCAACAGATGCTATTCCCCCTCTCTGTCACATCAAGCTGAAATCTGTAGTTGGCATTACAGTGCACGGGGGTAAAAAAAAAAAACAGGCAAATGTATTATTCTTGATGCGTGTGCCATTTATCCCTTGTAGATTTATTTATTTATTTATTTTACCAATGAATTGAGCTGGTTCCAAGTAGGCCAGAGCACGAGTACAGTATGTCAGGAAGCATTTTGTAGCTTGTATCTCTCCCTGGGTTTCGTTAGTGTCTGTGTGGCTGCTGCTTAGTAAACATGGCCTTGGAAAAGCATTATTATTCGAGCCCATTATAAAGATTGAAGTGTTTTGCTCTGGCAAAGAGAAGAGCAGTTCTGAGCCGAGCTTGATGGAGAACTAGAGGACGTGTAAGCATACACGGGCTTTGATCTAGTGTTATGACTTCCTATTAACTAAAAGCTTTGTGACAGAAAGATGGAAGCAACCAGGAGGCATAGACATGGACAGAGGATATGGATGGTTGAAGCAGAGTGGCAGATCAGAGAGCCACCAGGATTGGCTTTAGTTAAGTGATTCTAGGTTCTCCCTTAACAGAATTATAACCGGCCAGACTGGTGTTTTCTTAGCTTAAACCTGCACACCTTACTTTTATGCAGTCGATGTATGATTTGATATCCGCCACTTTATCTAATGGCATGTTCAGGATAGGCGATTGGCAGCCGCATCAAAGGAATGTACCGAACTGTAGAATAACTTCTAATGGGGGCATGTCCCCATCATTTATTTGTTAAAAATCTTTTATATTCTAGTGATTCATGCATCATGAATGAGAATGGTCAGACTGGAATTCATGTAGCTATTCATTAGGGATGCACCGAAAGTTCGAAAACCGAAATTATTTGGCCAAAAATAGCAAAAAAACACTCGGTATTCGGCCGAATAAGACAAGATAGGCAAAGGGTCGGGCGATCGGCAAACGGAGCAAAGCAGGAGTTGAAGTTGCGGTCACAGAAAACAGTGTCAAAACACAAAACAAGAAACATGAACTAGTACTATGGACTGGGTGTGTAAAAACCAGGGGGACTAAATGAACTAATCTATAGTTTAAACTAACTAAATCTATCACGGTACATAACATTAACAACGTATCTAACTATACTATATTGAGCGGTATATATCCCCAATATAATCAGCCGTGTAGAACCGAATAGAACCATTTTTTGCGCTCTTGTCAATGCACTTTTTAATGCACTTTTTTGCTGTAGGCTACAGAGCGTTCCATTCTTTCAGCAGTCAGTTATAGACCTAACATAGGCTATTCAAGGGGGCTCAAAGATGACCACATAATA
Organism: Ictalurus punctatus; assembly: GCF_001660625.3. NCBI lineage: Eukaryota > Metazoa > Chordata > Actinopteri > Siluriformes > Ictaluridae > Ictalurus > Ictalurus punctatus. The sequence continues at coordinate 21,162,708 of NC_030422.2, forward strand.
TTTTTATTTTACTAATTTATTTATTTAAAGTTATATTGTGCCTTGTTGGTAGCCTATGCCTGCTGGAATGAAAAAAAAATGTTCATTGTTAAATATTTAGAAATTGTCGTTTTTGTAATTTTTTTTTCTTTGAAAAGCAACACAAAATAGTAAAAAGCACAGTCTGACTATTTAATTTATGCAGTGGTGAAAAAAATGGCAAAATAAATGGAAATGGCGTGAAAAAACGTGTTCGGTATTCGGCCTTCGGCCAAGTTTTTCATTATATTCGGCTTCGGCCAAGAATTTTGGTGCATCCCTACTATTCATGTAGCACTTTTCAGATATGTATCCGATCAAAGATCACGTATGAAAGTATCGCGGGTTTGATATGATTTGAAAAGAACAAATTCTTTTGTGTAACACTACTCAAAAAAAAAAAAAAAGTCAGATTTGTGTCACTTCAGCCAGGTCATAAGGACATTGTCAAAGTTGTGTTTACGACCAGAATGGAAATCTTCTTTGTGCTTAGCTTTTTTTTTTTTTTTTTTTTTTTTTTTTTTTTTTTTTTTTTTTTTTCTTTTTCTTTTTTGCACATCCTGATCAGTTTAAAAAAAATGTTTGGCAATTACATTAACTTCTTATAAAACCATTGTTTATTTGCCTTTGGGTGCATTTTAAAACATCATTAGAAGGAATTGAGCCATCATTACTGACTCATTGACATGACTCACCAATCAAATTTCATGTCGACACACATCATTGGCCAACTTTGATGAATACTTACCTTACTGGAAAACACCTGTTAATGTTGGTCATTCAGAGTCCGTTTAATTATTGATGGAGATGACGTCACCGAGTCAGTCTAAGATCTTACAAAAAAAAAATCCCTAAGGTAAGATCTTTTGTCTTTATTTGTAGTTTAGCCTGGTTTTGTTTACCACACACAATTTGCTGAACACACAGAACTGGTTTTGTTGATGACCTAGAAAGATGTTTTATTATTTCTTTTTGGTCCCCTTACTTAACATGACACATCCTTGTTGTGCCTCACATCCAAACCTACACACAATCATCATGCCTCTCTAAGACAGGAAACACATTCAATACTTCCTTTAGCTCAGGAAGCTGAGCTAAATGTGAGTAGTAGTTTAATCTTGGTGTATTACTGAACATGCCTGACCTGCTCACACACTGTAGTAATGTTCAGTAATGTCTGCCTGTAAGAATATTGATCAAGGAAAAGCTCACGTACTACCCGTGTTGGGTGATAACACAAGTTTCAATTGTTGTGCAAAAGATTGATTACTGATTGATTTGAATGACTATTTGGAAACCTACCATTTCCTCAAAAATTGATGTCAAGTTCTGTGGAAAAATGTGGTGGTGGTGTATCATTTCTCTCACAGGAAGTCACACCTCCTGTGTTTTTAAAAAGAAAAACCTTGAATTTGAAAGTGGCGGCTGCTACCCTGCTGTGTTTGGTCTAATCCTTTCCGTGGAAAAGACGAGCACTTTTTTTGTGTGGGATTCGGTTCAGTGTAGCAGATGAATCGAAGGCCTTTATTCTCGTTTCGATTCACCCACTGCCATGTAAACTGAATACATATACAACAGGTGCACGGTGTGATCTGTGCTGGTCTACTGCCTGCGTGTAAAAAGATCACGTCGGCTGTTGCTTTTCTGCACTGTAGACGTGTAAGATGCACGCCAAGTTCATTTTGGTAGCCGAGCAGCAGTTCTTAGGAAAATGATGGTAGAAAAACAATTTATTCAAATATCCGTTTTGCACGAGCAGACTACAGCGTCAGTTAATCAGTTGTGATTTGAAGAATGGTAGTTTTGAGGAAAAGCAAATTGTGGAGCTGTAAGCAGCTGTTGCTTCACACTAGCAAACTGGATCCCACGTGCCAAGATTAAGACCTGAGATTGTGGTGGCAGGGTCGTAGCCTGGGACAGAAGATAGGAAGTCTTGGAGTGTATAAACTCCTTGCAGAGGATAGTGGAGTTTTAAAGGAAATATTTATGTTACCTACCTCTTAAATTCTCAGATGGTGAATACAAATCTACATTCAACACTCTCACAACTACATACTTGTCCTGTTAGTTTTACTGTAGTCACTGAATAAGTTGTAGTAGTTATTGACTAATATGCTTTCAGATGAATAACTGAAGATAATCTAGTTGTTTAAAAGTTTAAACTACTATAGTATTGTCCAATAGAAGGTTCAAGAACAGATTATGGAGCGGATTTGGATTAGGACTTCAATTAGTAACTTTCCTGACAACAACCATCAAGGAAAAAAATATCAAAAGAGGATGTATATCCATAAAATCCGAGAACACCGGAATAACCGCCATTTTATATTATTTAATTCAAATAAGTATGTAGTAGTTTCCAATTTTGTTATTGTGTTAGTCCAGTATGTTACAATGGACATAGGCTATTTCTTTGAGCCTTTATTCATTGTCATTTGGAGGTCTTGGCGAATCAGTGTATTTGTACAGTACGTACTGGGTATTAACATTGCTAGGGCACGTGACACTCCTTGCATTACGGTTTCAATAAAATGAACAGTCATTAAAATCATTTGGCAAACACTTGTCCAAAGTGACTCTTCAGACAGGGTACAGTCCAAGAATACAGCAGAGCAGTTATTGGGTTAATTAGTTACAGAGCAGTTATTGGGTTAAAGTCCTGAGATTTGAAAATCACTAGTTCAGAGTCTTAAAGGTCTAGTCAGCGATCTTGGTGTTGAAAATCCAAGCAATAACAGCCCCTTCTTTATACGACCTCTTCAAATAAACTAGGACTCCTCCTCCTTGTTCTGATTGATTGGATGTTGGTGGCCCACACCTTTTATTTATTTATTTATTTTTTTGTCCTGTGCACAAAGTCTTGGATAATACAGAGACTGGAGTAGCCTGTAAACATATTTTTTGTTGGTTGCCAAAACCATAACTTTTTTTTAACTTTAACCCCCAGTTATTTACAAATAACCATTTCCTTAACACACAAACCTAGTGTTCAAGAAAGAACTGTTAAGTAAAGCATGGTTCTTAGGTTTTATGAGACTTGAAGTGTTAAGTCACTAACTACCAGATATGTTTACATAAGAATCGCCCTGCAGTTGCTGAATTTTTGTTGTTCTTAATCCTAAGCCTTTTCCATAGACAATGTTTTGTGTCTCTGTCACACTCCCTCGTTAGTCTTCTGAGATCTTACTGTAATGCATAAACAGCTTTGTATCCAGAGGCACCAGGCGACGGTGCCTAGTGACAGTCAGCTGAGAATTCTGATTAAAGTATAAAATGTACCTCTATAACTAACCACTGGTGAGTTTGTATCAAGGATTCCGATGTGTTTGTACGTATGAGACTGACATTTGTAGTCAATAAGGTGGGACAAATCCAAACACCAGTTCTGTTTTATTGCTCTTTTATACCTCAGTCTCATGAGCTTCTGTGACTTTGTCAAGGACACCACTGGACTCCAATCATGTAGTAGTTTTATATAAGGTGTGTGTGTGTGTGTGTGTGTGTGTGTGTGTGTGTGTGTATGCATTAAGTAAAGCCATGTGCTGATCTGCCTTTCTCTGCTGTTCCATGCAACACACACATGCAAAACGATCTACCCTCTGGGATTTTCCCTGAGTGGGAGGAGGGAGAGGGAGGGAGAGAGGGAGAGAGAAGGAGGAAGGGAGAGAGGTACTGAACTAATGCTCAAGTCAATTATTGACTAAGATAACCTTTACAGCGTGTTACAGGATGTTGGTCCTGGCTCTGGTGAAGGCTTACTTGTTTTTCTCACTGTCTGAAATAGGAAATACATCTACACTGTTTTAGGAATGCAATTTCTTCTACTTGGTGTGAAAGTAGTACAAATTTGCACATTAGTGACCTTACACACATTACAGGGACAAAAACGTATGAGTGTGTGTGCAAGTGTATCCATTTGACACACAGCCAGCCTTGCCATTGTTTAATGGTGGGAACTGCCTTATCATTGCTGGATATCATTAAGCACTAGAAAACAAACACCAGCAGGTGTGAAAATAACTTTTCAGGCAAATAAATTTTCAGTTTTCCCTGTTTGCATCCAATTTCTCTCATGGCTGATTCGATCAGTAATTCATGTAAAAGTGTGTGTGTTTGAGTGAGCATCGTGCTACTTTAAGAGAAGAAAGAAACACCCATGCAAAATGCACAATGTGATGTTATTACTTTTAACTGCAAGTTGCACTATGAATACTATTAAAAGAGCTGTCATGCATGCACACACCCTCACAAACAGTGATGAAGTCAAAACAACACACACACACACACACACACACACACACACAATGCCAGCTGAGCTCAATGTCATTAATCTTGTGTACAGAGGCACAGCCTGCATTAGTACTTGAAGAGGCACACACACTCACACATTGACCTTCTTTTCTCATTCTGTTTCCTTTCACCCTCTGTCCTTTTTTGATTCCCACCCCCCTTCCCTGTCCCCCCAATGCTCCAGAGTGCAGTATGGATAAATCAATTAATACCTTGGAAAATAATGTACAAACTGAATAGAAAAGAAACAGAAATAAAATATTGCTAGTCCACTTTAGACAACATTAATACGTGTATTGATGTATTATTAACATATGCATTTCAGATTGTATTATATAAATATTGTAATTCAAATATTATCCTTTTTTTTTGTTCTGAATGTACTTTTATAATCCTGGAGTAAATCGAGGTTACTCCATTATTTACCCAAAAGTAGTGTGACCTTCCCATGAATAAGCATGTCTGGGTGTAAGAGTGGGTCATCAGACTGTGAGTTACTGCATGCTCTAATGGCCAAGAGGTAGGATAGGATGACGGGATTAGTGTTTTTTTCTCAAGAAGGTTCAAGAACAGATTACGGAGCGGATTTGGATTAGGACTTAAATTAGTAACTTTCCTGACAGCAACAGTCAAGGGGGGAAAAAAAATCAAGAGAGGGTGGATATCCATAAATTCCGAGAACACCAGAATAACCCACATTTGATATTCTTTAATTAAAATAAGTATGTCGTAGTTTCCAATTTTGTTATTGTGTTAGTCCAGTATGTTACAATGGACATAGAGGGACACTTCTACAAAGTTATTTATATAAATGAATACAAAAGAAAGAAAATGAGTCCGTATCAATGAACTCTATAATTTTGTATTAACTAGCTTTTAACCTGTCAATATACCTCTCCAGTTGTCTGATTGAGGTCTTGTATTATCAAATTCAGTGAGAATCATGATCGTAATGGAAAGTGATTGCATTTTGTCTTTCCTGTGTGCTCCAAGTGCAGGGGACGTTTTTCCGATGGCCATTAACAGCCCTGCTGCCCCTGGGTACAGGGACCCGTCCAATGTATAGACAGCATGGAGGGTAAACCCAGTTTTCTGTCTTGCTTGTATAATTGGATCTAACTGGGCCTAAGTGCCCTAACCCCCTCCCTGCTGCTCAGTTAATGGACCAGTCTGGAGGGGCAGTGAGAATGAGTGGCTGAGGAGAAGGTCATTGTGTGTGTGGCAGTAAGTGAAGGCTTCCTTTAACCATTTAGTGGGCCATGAAATACTACCAGATTACTGTATCCTTGGATGTGTGTAACTATAATAATGTAGTGCTCAGCTGTCTCTTTGTGTATCTGTGCACTTATAAAGCACTTCTGTGTGAATATGCTGAGCTGGTGGATTTATATCGGAGATTGTATTCTGAACAGAGCATGCTGGTCTGACTTTTAAGCTGCAGATTGTTCATCTGAATTTGCAGGTGTCATGCGAGTGTGTTTACAGAAAGTCACTTCCAGTTACGAGAAACTTATCTGCACTATGTCGATGTGTACTTTCTACATCAAATCGATAGTGTGCTATATAAATTACACATACATACTGTGAGGGAAATAACTATTGGACGCATCAACATTTTTTTTTTCAGTAAATATTTCCAATGAGGCTATTCACATGAAATTTTCACCAGACATCAGTATTACCTCAAGAAATCCACAAATATAAAGAATTCATAACATTACAGTGTATAAATAAAGTTGTGGAATGACACAGGAAAAAAGTACTGAACATGCTCACTGAAATTTATTGAAAACTTGGTAGAGAAGCCTTTGTATGTAATGACGGCTTCAAGACGCTTCCTTTATGAACAAATTAATCGTCCGCAATAATTAGTTGTGATCTTGGCCCATTCTTCTAAACATATTGTCTTTAAATCTTGTTCACTTGTATTCAAGTCAGGTGATCGTATCCAATACTTATTTCCCCCACTGTATGTGTATAATATGTATAATATATATATATATATATATATATATATATATATATATATATATATATATATATATATATATATATATATATATATATATATATATATAATATTAAAATATTTATTATCTATACATCTATTTATCTAGTGAATCTAGATATCGCACACATCTTAAGGTGTTAATATTTTTTTTCAAAATTATGTTCATTTACTTTTATTTTCTCTATGCTCCTTTTCTTTTGCCCTCATTTTCTCTCTTGCTCATTCAAAGGCTTATGGTTGGCCTGCATTGCTTTGGTTATATAACATGTTCACAATTGCACAAACCCACACATGAATCTGCTGGTGCATGGTTCCATGGACACGAGGGTTAGTCCTTAAAAATCTAAAAATGAAGGGGGACACACAGAGGTAATCACTAGTCCACGCATGTACAAATAAGACAGAAACACTTTGCTTATGCGTATGTTTGATTTGTGTATTATAGAAATGGTTCGTCAAGTTTGTCATGCTTATGCAGAAAGCTCTCGATGCTGTAGGAGATGCTTTGTGTTTCTTTTTTTCGTCACCACTCTGGGTTAAAGGCACAGAAAGTATGCAGGTGAATCACAGAGGGGAAAAAAATTTAACCTGTTCAGCCTGTTGGATTACTCTGTGTGTATGGTTTCATTTTCATTAGTCTGGTCTACAGCCAAATATGAAAACCTGATCTAGTTATGAGTTTGACCTAGAATTCACTCTGAAAACCACCTTTGTTCAGTCCACACTGCTAATGGCACAACGTGTAGAAAAAGAGGAACTTGAATGCTTCATTTTTATCAAGAAAATCTGTAACCATGTTAGGGATGTACCTGAATATGAATACATTATTCTGAATGAACAGCTAATATGTAAACGGATACAAGTACAGTTATGAATAAGAGGCGCACTAGAGATGAGTATCGGGACTGGGACCCTATAGAATGCAAGTAAAATTCAAAAACTTAAATTCAGTCAAGCAGCAAGTTTTTATTTTCATGCAGTCAGATATAAAGATATGTGAGATCAGATTTACAGCAACGAAAGATACCTTCATTATTGTAACATGAGTCATTGTATAATGCATTTAGTGTGCCTTCGTTCATCCTTAGTAACTGCCCGGTGTAGGTCAACGTGGTTTAAATTAGGCCAATAGTTTGGCAATATTTTGGGAAATGGAACCTGTTAAATATCACAAGCAGGATTAAATAAACCCGCCAATGCACATTTCCTGAGTGATGTAGCTGAGGTTGAGGAACTGTCAAAGCCAGTATTCACAAACCATGCTGACAGTGCAGGGATTTCTACCTCTGGGGTTTTTTTTTTTTCTTCAAGTGTTTTCTAATGTATCTGGGGCAAGAGTGATAGGGTTTATCTTTTTTTAAAAAAATATTAAAAATAAGAGATATGAATATTTAATGCACTAAAAAGTACTGATAGAGCTACAGATAGTGGCATTGTGTTACGTCCCTCATCAATACATCCAGTATCACTGGAACCTGGGCAGAGGGGAGAGTTGGACCAACTGTAATTACAGCAAACAGCATACTGTATTTTTAATGCAATCACTTTGCTCTGTAGCTACAGACTGCAAAATTAAACCATCTTTGTAGATTAAAGTTCATAGCATATACAAAGTGGGAGTGTGTGGATTTGGCTGAATGTGAGACACTCATGGGGGGGTGGGTGCTTCAGTAACACCTTTTGGAGTGAGTGTGGGTGTGTGTGTGTGTGTTCATTCATACTCGCACCTTTCCAAACAAAAACTATAATCTCAGCGGTTGGTTTCCTCTTCACCCTCTTTCCTGCTCTCTCAGCCCGTAAGTTCCAATAACAGCGTAGCATGTTAGTCTGTGTTTAGGAAGTCCAGCCATTGTGTTTGAGCTGCATCCAGGAAGGAAGAAACCCCACCCACTCACTTCCCATCCAGCTTCCTGTTGCATTGATGATGCCACAGGGCTACAACTATGTGGGAAACACTGTGTGACCCTTTGACCTGGTTTGTCAGTGAGTGAAGCAGAGAGGCCTAAGCGTGAGGATGGTAGCTGATGGGAGCACAAGTTTAGATCGATAATCAGTGCACATCAGGAAGTACAGTAACTGATATGACAACTTGTGCATGTTTTAGAGATCCTTTGGGATGGCATATGGTCATGCATGGAGGTTCCTATTAGCTAAATGGATTCCATTATTTTGAATGTGGAGTGGCTTCATAGTGAGTGTGCTTTTAGTATGAGGATGTGAAACGCTTTTCTTTTGCTTTTGGTGCTATACTGTGAGCTAATGGCTGACTAACTTATGTTTGCTAAAAAGCTCTAATGAGTGGTTGTGCATTGGAAAGACCTGACTATAGGCCTGAGGTGGGCCAGAGGATTGTGTCTGCGTATTTTTCCTATGGGAATGCTACTCAATCAGGCTTACTGAAGCACATTTGCTGAAAGTGGTTTTTGTTCAGTCTAGTCAGCGAGTGTGTGTGTGTGTTGGTGAGAGAGAGAGGCAGTAGTTTGTGTCATAGCCGATTGGTAATCGGATGGAAAATATTGTGTATGTGAACTATAAGAATGAATTTTACTGTAAAAAATATTCATAATATTCAAATTGGGAACACAATCCACATCCAGCTGGGTTTTTTCCCCATACTGTACCATAGTTATACAATAAGGTAAAATATGGAATCTAAGTGTTGTTGCATAAGTACAAGTGTATCTAAAAAAAATTAAAAAATAAAAATAAATCTTAATTCAAAAAGTAAAAAAAAAAGTAATTTAATTCAAGTGGAATTTTCATATTTTCTAGATTCTTTACACACAAAGTGAAATGTTTCAAGCCTTTTTTGTTTTAATCTGGATGATTACGGTTTACAGTTCATGGAAATCAAAAATCCAGTATCTCAAAATATTAGAATTAAGAATTTATAATACAGAAATGTCTGTGTTTATATGACCTTCAGAAAAGTATGATAATTTACTTGGTCGGGGCTTTAATCCTTTTGAACGAATTACTGCATCAATGCGGCGTGGCATGGAGGCAAGCAGCCTGTGGCACTGTTGAGGTGTTCTAGAAGCCCAGGTTGCTTTGATAGCGGCTTTCAGCTCATCTGTATTGCTGGGTCTGATGTCTCTCATTTCAGGTTAGGTCAGGCAAGTTGTTTGGCCAATCAAGCACAGTAATACCACAGTCAGCAAACCAGTTACTAGTAGTTGTGGCACTGTGGGCAGGTGCCAAGTCCTGCTGGAAAGGTAAATCAGCATCTCCATAAAGCTTGACAGCAGATGGAAGCATGAAGTGCTCTAAAATCTCCTGGTAGACGCTGCATTGACTCTCGACTGGAGAAAACACAGTGGACCAACACCAGCAGATGACATGGCACCTCAAATCATCACTGACTGTGGAAACTTCACACTGGACTTCCAGCAACGTGGATTCTGTTCTAAGGAAATCTTTGCAGGTGTTTTGAGTTAATTCGCTGATTAGAACTCTTCTCAGATCGACATTTGTGTTATAAATTCTTTATTCTAATATTTTGAGATACTGGATTCTTGATTTCCATGAGCTATAAGCCGTAATTATCAAGATTAAAACAAAAAAGGCTTGAAATATTTCACTTTGTGTAATGAATCTATAATATATGAAAGTTCCACTTTTTGAATTAAATTACGGAAAGAAATGAACTTTTCCACAATATTAATTTTTTGAGATGTACCTGTATTTTTTTTTCCCCCTCTGGTTGAAATGCTGAGGACATTTTATTGGGTATGTAGTGCATTATAGTATAGGTTTGACAGTGCCATCTGTATAGTGAGCATGTATACTGAATTGGAAACCAACTGGGATTTGGATTAACACTCTAATGGAGCAGTTAAAAAAACAAAAAAAAAGGCAGCATAAAAATGAGTTATGTGGATGATGATGATTCCATGTTGCCTAGAGCAGACTAGATACTGCTAATATTCACTCTGTGGCTGAGATACACTGCTGTGAAACGAACTGTCATCCACTATGTTTGTTTTTATCTGAAATTCATGAGACATTCGAAAACACTACAAATACATGAGAAATTTTAAAATACTTTCAAATAAGTGTGTGTGTGTGTGTGTGTGTGTGTGTGTGTGTGTGTGTGTCTGAAAGCCATCCTCTCACTAGTAAGACTTTGTGTGTGGGCGACAAGAGGGCTTATGGGTAGTGTAGTCCAGGGGGATATAACAGGCCCGTAGGAAGCTCTCCATCTGTCTTGACCACACAAGTGTTAATCCTTTGCATTTTTACAAGAAATCTGAGGTTATTAAAGTTTCCAGAATGTTCACATCATTCCACCCACAACACTCTTCCAGAGATATTTGGCTTAGGAACAGAAATACACTCACGGGTCATGTGACAAAGGGCATTAAGTTGAAGGAAAGCTGTATTGATCGATGGGAAGGATTCCAGAAAACACTATTATCTCTCTCCTTTTTAGAGACGCACTTCTCTCTCTCTCTCTCTCTCTCTCTCTCTCTCTCTCTCTCTCTCTCTCTCTCTCTCTCTCTCTCTCTCTCTCTCTCTCTGTGTGAGTATACACTCAGACTCTGAATAACAATTCCCTATAAATAAAAGGATAGATGTTCTCAGTCTTGCTACACTATTATTGTTAGTAAGGTTATATTTCTGTTTAACCTGTTACCACAGCTAATGCTTCCTTATTGCCACTGAGGCTTGTTATTGGTGCTACTGCTAATCTAGCTAATTCGCTGCTAGCATTTGTGTTTCTAAATTATACCAACACTGACAGTCTTTACCTGCAGTAGTACTGCTTGTGTAGTTTGTCTTGTCAGACAGCTATTCTCCAACATGTCTCCAAATTTCTCCAGGCGTGATAGACTGTAATTTCACACTGTGTAACCAAGCACGATGAGTCTTGGCCAGTCTGCTCTAAATCTTTGTACAAGAGCGTCCTGGTTAGTGCACGGCAGAGTGGCGTAGAACAAAAATGTCACACCGGAGTCTTTGTTTTCCTCCTGTACTTTTTCAGCTTTTTCAAAAGAGCCTTTGTATTGGTTAACTATAGCTTTTTGTGTCATAGTACAATTAATTATGAATTTCTCCTATGAGCTATACACAATAAAGTTAGTGAGTCGTGAAGTCGCTCAGCCGGTGCTCTTCTCTAAAACCTTCGTCATCACTGTCATCACCATATAAGCGTGAACATGACTCTGCAGGAAGAGTGCGGCCATCTGGAAACAGCCCCCCCCTTCGCTCTCTCCTTTCTCCTTGTGACCATTCAATAATTTTATCACAGTCCTTTGCGGCTTTATAACATTAGGCGTTTATTGGAAGTGATGTTAAATTGAATTTCTCTCAGCCTCAGAATTAATCCCTCACCCTAACCAGACATCCCAAACTGAGAAGAGTCATAGAATTATAACTCCTATTTAATAAACAATACAAAACATGTTTTCAGAGAACAGACAATTCAGTCTTTGGGCATGTTATAAATTAGTGTTGTGTGTAAGTATAGTATGAGTGGCTGTGTTTGAATGAATTCGTTTCGATTGCAAATTTCAAACAAACTGTCTACCATAAACTCTCTGTTTACATACACGTTTCATGAAATACTAACCAAAGTTACCATAGCAACGTAACACATGATACCCCTGTCGGAGAACAATAAGTAGGCATGATGCATCTGTGTGTCTGAGAGCAAAACACCGTCCGAATGCCCAACAAGTGCCACAAGACAACATTTGAGTCCCACGTCATTCAACTTTGAAATGTTAGTATGAACTTTTTCATCACATGACCAGTTTGTGCACCTGATGTGCAAATAAACATGGTCAAATGTTGAATGACTGCTGTTCTCCTATGTAACCGAATAATAAGTAGATTGTCACTACAGTGCTGTGAAAAAGTATTTGCCCCATCCTGATTGCTTCTGTTTTTGTGTATCTCATAATACTTGTTTCAGAAATTAAAAGAAAATCCAAGATAAAACAAAAGCAACCTGAGTAAACACAAAATGCAGTTTTTAAATGATAATTTTATACGTTGAAGGAAAAAAAAAAAAAAAAAAAAGTTACCCAATACCAACTGGGTCTGTGTGAAAATGTATTTGCCCCTGTAGTTACTAATTCCCCAAATCTATAAACTGCAGCAGAACTGCAGGTCTACAACATGAAACTGTGCCGAGCGTGTGTAGTGGTTGAAAATGCTTTTGGTAGATTCAAAGGAAGATGGCGTTGCCTTATGAAAAGAAATGACCGTGAAGTGAAACTGGTGAAATCTATGGTGCTGACATCCTGTGCTCCTACATAACCTTTGTGAGAATCATGGAGAGGCGTATGAGAATGAATGGGCTTCACCTTTAGCAGCAGAGCCTGTTGTGGCACTGGCACAGGCTGTAGAGGAGGAGGGCAGGGATGAACGTGAGGGTCTGATGCGTTACTTGAGTAGCTAAATATTCATTTACTCTGTCCTGTCATGTATTGATCATGAGGAAACTTTTGCACCATCTTTCAAAGTACAAATGTCTCCCTTGCATTTTTATCAACCAGGCTTTTATCGTTTTGGTATTTATCATTTAGATTGATCATTTGGTACGTTACATGCTCATGAAATATGAAATCATTAAGAAAGTACACATGTTTGACTCGTGATGTGTTTTTAAAATTTTTTTTTTTATTTAACACAATGTACATAAGACATTTAAATACAAAGATTGAAATGTTAAAATGTAAACACGGCAAACTTTTTTAAGCAGAATGTGCAAATGTATGTAGTGCAAAAAAGTGTGCAAAACAAAAAGCTATTTACATAAAGCATGTAAAAGGCAGGGGTCTGGTCCAGGGGCAGAGAGTCACACCACTCATCGCCTGCACAAGCTTGCCCATGATGCTGAGGAAGGCTTGATTGAATGCAGCCGTTTCTGCATTCTCCTCAGTCCTCACGGCCGCTTCCAGCTACCTCGCTTGCCGGGCATCATCAATGGCCATTTTCAAATGGCGCTCCCTCTGTGCCCGTTTCAGCTCCTGCGATTGAATGTTGGCAGCCTGCATCTCTCTTAGGACGGAAAGATGCTCCTTTTGGGTGCAGGTCCGTTTGGGAGGTGGTTAACCCTCTTTTCCTTTTTTTTTCTTTCTTTCAAGCAGTTGTCTATTAGCACGTATAGCATGATAAATAATTAACCGCACTGGAAGCATTTGTAAAAGTTAAAAATAAAAACACCCAAAACTATATATACGGTACCATAACTAAGATGAACTTTGTTAATACGTGAAATTCTGGAGGGACGTCGGACAGCGTGGCACGGTGATGTAATGATGTTTGCCGTTAATCTAATTATGTTCTAAAACATGTAAAACGGATACATGAGAGGAGTACTCTAAAAGCAACTCATGTAAACCCCTTAATCACATTATTATCTTACTCAGAGTAAGGTGGATAATTTGATTACTGCTGTCCATGTACATGTAGGCAATGAATCTGAAACAAAGTTTGTACAGTTTGGTTGTAATGCATGAGTTACTGCCGCACAAAAGAAACTAGAAACAACAACCCAAGAACATTACTGACCATCAACAATAGCACTACAGCTAGGTGTTGGCTACTAGCTCGTTGTGCTGCATAAAGCAGTTTTTGTCGGCATGGTGATTTTACACAAGTGTAACAGTTAAATAGGCCTGGTTGTTAGAAGCAAGCTTTCCAGTAGCTGGTCAACTAAATAAAGTGACGCTTTCAAGCAGAATATAGAGTTAACTTTAACAAAACCTACCATCCTCCATTGTGTACTCCAACAATGTCCAGGGTGCTCTCCCTCCCATTGCTCACCAGTCTGTTGCCATATATTGCGTCCGTTTGGTCGAACCACTTGTGATTTCTTCTGCTTGAACCACTCCTGCTGTTCTACAGGTCCTTTATAAATCTGTAGTCACTTTTAAGGGTCTTTTTTTTTCTGTTATTTTTTTTGTTGTTGTTTGGGGGGGAGGGTTAAATATAAAAAGCTTTCCCTACACTGTTTGTAGGTCCGGTTGTAGCCATGTGCAGCCAACAGTGGAAACACTTCTCGACAGACTTTTTCGACAGACGGATCCTCTACTCGGCTACCAATGAGAGGAACGTCTGTATCTCGTTTATTGAGCACTGCATGGTTTTTGTGCATAGCCATTTCTTTTTACAGTTTTCAAAAGTCGTGTGAACAATTGATACTGCTATCATTGTTGCTAACTGTAAAACTAGCAGGCTTGATATCCCCTGTCACAACTCCAATGATGCTGGTAGTGACGATTCTCTTTGACCAATCAGTGATCTGCAGTGTTTTTGACGTAACATTTGGTATCGGCTCGGCTTGCTTGGAACCTCGGCCGAGGTACTATCCACAGTAGAAAAACCCCTATAATGCGAGCAGAGTTGAGTCGACCTGTACCGTACCGTGCAGTGGAAAAGCGCCATTAGCATCCAAGACTTGCGTAACTCAAAGGAGCCGTGTTCATGTAAGCTTGGTATAATAAAAAGGCTTTGTAAAATTATTATTCTAATAACAATTCCATGCTGGCTGGAGTCACTAAACGATACAGCTTGCTTTTTACAGATGGAGATCTAATCAGCAGAAACCATAGTGAGGGTTTCATCAAAGGTTTGCGTTTCATTTTGAAAGTGACATGAATGACGTTTTGTAATTAATTTAGAAAGTGAGTTCCTTAAAGCTTTGATAAATGCTTAAATAGCCACAGCACAGTCAAAACATTAAGTCCACTTCTTGTCTCTCTCGCTCGCTCGCTCTCTCGCTCTCGCTCTCGCTCAATTTCTCTGACAATTTATTTTTATGTGGTTGTGTAGTTAATTTTCCATCTGCTGCCCTCAGTTACATTCATGGCTCTTAACACTATTATAAAAAAAAAACTGTCACTGAACTGCATCTCTGTTTTTATTCGTTTAATTATTTTTTAAACCAGAACTTTGGACTGGAGAGGAGTCCGGAGAGGATTAGAGCCACGTCTCTTACTACTCTCCCACAGCTTTAAAACTAGACACACACCTTTCATGTTGTGATGGCTGTGTGTCTGTGTGTGTGTGTGTGTGTGTGTGTCTGTGTGTGTGTGTGTGTCTGTGTGTGTCTGTGTGGTGTAATTAATGTGTACTTGTACATGGTGTGAACACGAAAAAGAAAGATGATGGCATGTTTTTTTCTTTTTTATACATATATGCGCGCATGCGCACAAAAGCCTATATTGAGTGCATTATATGCATAAACAATGCCATTTTGAAACCTCACTGCATTTTCCTAATTATAAAGTTAATTTTAATATCACTATTGACATGTCTGAAAATTGAACACAGACACACAATGACGTGTACATACACGTGATTTGCATTTTGTCTTTCTTGTAGTGTGACACACCCACACCTTAACATACAATGACATGAATAAGGTACAGTAATGGCTATGAAAGGAGCAGTACTTGACAAAGATGAGGAGTGCATGGACAATTACAGACAGACACATGCACGCGCACACACATGCTCACAATTCCGTCTGCACCCAGCTATTTTTTAACCATTATAAATTTACCGGAACCATTTCTCTACACTCTCCTTCACTGTGCATTATGAATTATTTATGTATGCTCATTGGAGTGTGTGTGTGTGTGTGTGTGTGTGTGTGTGTGTGTGAGAGAAGAGAGATGTCCTGGGCCAGTATCCAGTTGGCAGAGCCAGAGTACATGGCTCAGTCTGACATCCTTGTTTAATATTAGGTCATCAGTCCTGAGGGGAAATCTGCTCTGTGTCTTTATGTGTGAGCACTTTTGGGAACATTTAAAGGTGTGTATGTGTGTGTTTGGCTTGAGGGTTTGCGAAGAATCCTATTATGACACTCCTACCCATCAGGCATGGTTGACGCTGGTTACTGAGGAAGCTCACAAATTTCAGTATTTTCACTTTCACCCCATCACAGCCCTGACATTTTTGCTATCTAGTGGCTGCTCATTCTTTGAGGCTACGTCCTGGCCTCTGCTGTGCTGTCAGCTCCAGACCCCTCTCCATCTGGCTACATGGGGAGAGAGAGTGCATGAGAGAGCGAGAGAGAGAGAGAGAGAACCCAAACACCCAGACACAGCGCTGTCTTAACTTTCCACTTCATTTAGATCTAAATATTTTAATAAAGGAGGGCTCACACTTTGGCTTTTCATCTGTATATATCCTGCTCCTCAGTCTGTTGTCTTTCATACATTTATTTTGTCACTGTTTTGGACAAAAGGATACACATGTCTCTTTATGATGAAGAGAAGTTCAGACACAACGCTAAACTCGTTCAGTGACCGCGTGTCTGGGTATCGTCTAGTGAAAGAGTGTGAAAAGAGGCTTTGTTCAGGAGGGAGGGGGGAGAGGGGGCACGACATAACCAGCCATCGTCTGTTCTAATGTGAAGACGATAAATGCTCTTGATGGCTGTCTTAAGGGTCGAAACATGATATGAAAGACACAATTGCAATGTTCAGTAGTGGAATTTTGACAGTCTGAATCTCTTATTAGTCACATGCTGATGCTATAATCTGTCCTAATAACAGTTTAACAAAAGAAAACGGGTAACTGTCACATTCACTTGGTTACAAAGGGGCTTGCATGTGTGTTGGAGGCTTCAGTTTATAGTGCTAAATCTAACATCCGGCGACTGACTAGTCTGACCTGATTTTTGTGTGTGGAGTACGAGCAGGGGTAAAGCCTGTAGGCTGATATTGTGTAAGAACTGGCTAGTGTCTTTACCGTCCTCCAGTTCGCATTATCTCTTGTTTTGTGTCCCGGTTTACTGTATGTCATGAATGACTTGGTGCATTTTGAACCCAAGAATAAGAATGTAAGAAATGAGAACTAAACGAACTGAGATGGATGCATTAGAAAGTAGAAATATAGAAGTGTGTGTGTGTGTGTGTGTGTGTGTGTGTGTGTGTGTGTGTGTGTGTGTGTGTGTGTGTGTGTGTGTGTGTGTGTGTGTTGGACTTGTGTGGTATTAATGTTTTGGTTTTTTTTCCTGGATTTTATTTTCCCCTGTATGTGATTTTACCAGTTTAAAAAAAATCATAACAATTTAATCGTCCATAACCAATAGCATTAAGAAAAACAAATAAACGAGAGTTTCAACCATTTTAGGTTTAAGAAGAGAATGGGAGGTCGGAATAATATTATCAGCTGAGCAGTCGGGAACTGCTTGCTGGCAGCGGCGATTGCAAAACTAAGCTACATGATTACTTTTTGTGTGTGTGTGTGTGTGTGTGTGTGTGTGTGTGTGTGTGTGTTCCTGTAGTAATGCACAGAAAAAAGTTTTAAAGAGGTCATAACACAAAGGGGTTTTTAATGTTTTCCTTCTGTTTGGGTGTGTAGTGTATCTGTTTGTGCATGTATAAGCTCTGCAAAATCCCCAAACTCATTCCCCCACCCAAAGGGATTTATTGTATCTAACAGAGAACACTGCTACAGACCTGCCCGAAACGCCTCGCTCAGTCCAGATTTACTTCCGTAATTTCTCTACGTCACTTCTTTGTTTGGCCTTCCGAAAACGGAGCAAATTAGGAATCAGTGGCTACTGTTCATTTATAACGCCGTTCCTGAGCAGTACAGCGCTACTGCTCAGTTTGCTTGTGCACAGCGTATTTTACGGAGGACCGCTTCCTGAACATGGGTGAGTACAAGGTAGGCTACACACAAAGGCTAGTCCTGAAAAGTGGGGCGATTCCCACTTTGCTCGGACAATCTTGTGGTTCTGAATCAGAACCTATAAGTGTGTTTTGATTATTTTATGAAAAATCTGCTATTGACTGTCCAAATTCAGAGTTTTGTGTTGTGGCTCAGTTGTAGTCCTCTGCTAACATGTTAGCTAAAGTTTGCTAAGTTGCCTCAGGGGTTAATGTTTGTTTGTATGTTGGTGGTCTGACAGAGATGTTTATTGTATCTGCTGTAGTGATTGTATCTGGAAACGGATTATATCAATCACAAATCACAAGAATCATAGCTTACCAAAGATATACTGCATTAGTACCTATATACACAACAACTGTGTAAAGCATAGTTAGTCCCGCTGGCGGGGTCGGAATTTACATCGTATCTGAAAAGTAAGTGTTATGAAATAAAAACTTGCCACTGTGAAACGTTCTGCTCAAGTTGTTTGCAAAGTTGCTTCCACTTGATCTGCATTTTCTGAATCTGATAATTATCTGATGTTTGCAAAGTTGAACATCCCTTAATAGCTTTTCTGTCACATTAATGAACTCAAAACATTGATCAATTTACCATGACAAAGTGATGGCTCGAGTGGCGTAAAGGGTGGCGCCAAAGGATGGTGTGAATTAATATAGGAGAGTTCAAAACACCTGTACGGATCATTCCAGATTCATGAATCAATTGGTTCATTTCCTGGTTTTTATTGGAGTGAAAAGACTGCTCTTTTGGTGTATTATTGAGAGATGACTCATACCGGTGTACATCAGTATTAAATTAAAGGTGCTCTTATTCAAAATGTATGAAGGTTGGCAGGTGTGGTAATGTGATATAATCAGAGTAAACGTGTAACAGGATAATATTTTGTAGAGATGATTAAATCTCTATCAGGCATGGCTAATGAACTGTGTGTAGTAGATGTTGTTGTAAAAGTGGATGAGAGGAATAGTGAGATTAGGATGTCTTAAGGAAGCAATTTATGTTCTGTGTGTGTGCGTGTGTGTGTGTGTGTGTGTGCGTGCGTGTGTGCGTGTGTGCGTGTGTGTGTGTGTGTGTGCACGCACCCATTTGGACTTTGCTTCTACAAAGAGTCCTGTGTCTTCCTGCTCCTCTAGGATGTTTTCATTCTGTTTTCATTCAAGCCTTGTGATAAAACACCTGCACTTCATGTGATCTATTTTATAAGCAACCCATGATCATCAGCCTGGCTTTTGTATTGTTTCAGTAGGAAGTTGCCAAGTGTATAGGCAAAAGGTTAAATGAAGTCTAAATATTCCTTTAAATATAGCCTTGTGTAGAACACTTAATATCATTCTGCACAAATCAGTAACCAGTAAAATGGTTTCATAAAGAAATCTGCGCAAGGCAGCTGTCAGCTCAAATAGCAGAGTTCTGTATTTTTTCAGCCTATTGTTTTTCATAGCTCTGTATAATACTCTCTTCTCTTTTTTTTTTTTAATTTTTTTTTTTATTTCTCTCTCAGGGACAATGAGCTCATGCCTCAGGAGCTGCATTTATCTGCACTTTTACTGTCTTTCTCACAACTCCAACCGTAAACCCTGCTGACCTCCCAGTTTTTCTCTCTCACACTCTCTCTCTCTCTCTCTCTCTCTCTCTCTCTCTCTCTCTCTCTCTCTCTCTCTCTCTCTCTCACACTCACACATACACACAGTATCTCGCTGTCGCTCTCTCTCTCTCTCTCGCGAACACATGCACACACAGTATCTCACTGTCGCGCGCTCTCTCTCCCCCTCCCTCTCTCTCTCCCTCTCACCCTCGTGCTCTCAGATAACAGAAACGCCCCCCTTCAAAATGTTTGTGTGGTAAAAATATTTAACCATTTTATTATTTTTGTTTTTGTTTTGTTTTTCAATTACGAACATCTACAGAACATGACTGAAGCCTGACAGTTTCTTTCAGGTGTCTCTGTTGGCGGTCTGATGGTTCTGCCTTTTCAGCAGTGTCTTAAAGGCTGTGACAGGCCACGCCGGTGTCAGAAAGCTAGCACTGCCTGATAATTGCCTTCTGTTGCCTCAAGTCTTCTGCGAACACCTTGCACTCCAGCACACCAGACTATGGCTGACAGCCCTTCTTGCATTCTGCGCTTGTTAAATGGAAATAACTTGCCAGTAGTCCGTATTTGTGATTTTAAAAAAGAAAAAAATTAAATCTGAAGACCCAGTATTGTGGAAAAACATCATGTGTTTCAAATTGTGTATTAATTGCAGTAAATTGGACATCACTGTACCACCTTAATAGCCAACAGTCACAGGGGTAGACAAATAATACATTTATCTATCCAACCGGATAGCCAAAAATTTATCGTGTGCTTGTCCAGTCACATGATACAGTTGCACTAAACGACTATAAAGTGGTAGCTAATGTAATGTATTAATCTTTAGCATGTTAAGTGCATTAATACAGACTAAGCAGAAACATACAAGACGTGGTGTGCTCTCTTTGCATCACATGTAAAAGATGTTCTTCGTGTCTGGCTAGTGGTTTTATTTCCTCTCAGTATGTTTAACCATAAGGGGTGTACGTGTTGTGCTAAACAGCTGTTTTGCGCCGGATGGTCATTCATTCATTCATCCATTCATTCATTCATTCATTCATTTCGATCCGTTGTTATTGCCACAAAGCTGCACGTTTCCATTTCTGAAAAGATCATGTCATCCATACATGCTCACTAGTAAAGAAGTAACTATAGTTGCAGAATCGAGCAACATTGCATTTTAACATGCATACCAAAAGCAAACTCTTGATGTGTGAAAGTCAATAAAATGACACTTGTTTGTCATTGTCTGGAAGTTGAATCTATCTGTCTGCCAGGCAACTATGAGTTTAAAAAGAAAAAAATACAACTGGTACCCTGTACATGAAAGCTGCTTAACTTAAGTGCCCAGGTTAGTGATTTATCCACCTTAAGTCAGTTTGATGTGTTTCAGCCCTACAAGCACACAGCCTGGAATGAGAATTATCACCCGATGACGGCTGGGTTTTTTTTTTTTTTAAATTTATTTATTTATTTATTTATTTTATTTTTTTAAAGAAGTAACACTAGTCACATTAGCAAAGTTGTTTTTTTAATGTAACTAAATGGCTGAGCAGAGTGCTTTCAGACTTTAAAAAAAAAAAAAAAACTGACCATGAAGTGAACATTTTAGCAAAGCTAGCATGCATGCAACACACACGTCAAAATAGTAGCACTAATGATCTTGATACTGATAGGTGACTCTTACTACTACTTACTGCAACAGTGTATGATTTGGGATTTAGTTTTTTTGTTTGAATGCGAACGCCTGGTATGAATTCAGCTTTTTACAGAACATGGAGAGCAGAGGTGAAATCAGAGGTGGTGTTTATTTGACCTTGGTTTCCATCAGCTCTTATGGCAGAGATGGTTTATGACCACTGTTTTTAAGATGACAGTTGGCTCTTTCCTGCAGCACAAGCAGCATTTGGAAAAGATGAGGTTGGTAGATGTCGTATGATGGGCAAGAGCTGACTGGTGGGTGGGACTTGGCAGGTGACCAAATTAGGGAAGAAGTAGGGGGGACAAACAAACAAACAAAAAAGAGCTGCATCTACCAGCTTCTATTTAATCGTACACTACTTCCTGTGATGACAAAGGGTGACCTTTTTGTCATGTTGATTTCTTTTTTGCATGAATTTTTTTTAGTATTTAGCCTTCTCATGCTCTCTTGCCACTAAACTAGCGAAATAGAGGCCAGATTGTAAAAACGGTGCAGCTTAATGTAGTAAAAAGGTGGTCACGAGGTAGTTATTTGTGTATTTGATAGACACCTGTGATGTAGAGAGATAAAGCAACATGCATTGTGGTGTCATGGACATGCAGTCTTCTATCCTGGGTTGATATTAATGTTGGTTTCATTTCCTGTCTATAACTCGAACCGCAGCATGACAATAATAGCATATCTATACAAATCTCAATGGGTTGCTTTGTTAGATAAATAAGTGAGCAATTGGTATAAACTAACTAAAGTCCTGTCTTTTTGACACTGTTAACGTTTTGTATTTTTGCACCATGGTTCAAAACTCTCTGGAAATTTTGTGCATCTGAGGGGGGAAAAATTCATTTCAGATTTTTTTTGAGAAACTGGTGCACAACATTTAAATGTAACCTGTGTGAAAATAGTATGAAAGCTTCCAAATCTTTACCCCTATTGTCATTGTCTTTTTTTTTTTCACTCTTGAGTGACACTCTCTGCTCTTCTTCTCACCATGCTCCTAACCCACAACACTTCTCCCCTCCAAGCTGCTAACTGCGCTGAATGACTGCCACAAAAAGATTGGCTGAGCATTTTCAGACCTGCGCTTGCAGGGGCAATGCGACAAAAGTTTTCCTGACACATCTTCGCATTTTTACAGTCCGGAACGAATAGCTAATCCCCTACTGATCCCAGCTGGTATTCCGTAGCTTTTTGTATGGAGGCTCGTGAATGACTTGATGAAGGACAGGGACGAATGTCCTGGGAGGAAAGGCTTCCTGCCAGCAGAGGACACGTTTGGGGATAATGGATCCTCTCAGAGCTGTAGGAAAAGGGGGGAACAAGAGACAGTGAGATGAGAGGCAGTGTGGAGTGGAGTGTGGATATGGGTATCTGAGAGAAGTAGAGAGGAACTAGAGAGGGTGAGAGGACCGAAGTGCTGAAAGGAATGACAATCAGTAAGACAGATGGAATGAACTGACGGAGATTCTTTTCAGTGGTTGATGCATGGGTTTCTTGGATAGTATTGAACAGATGATCCATGAAATCATACATAATGGTCATCTTACTCGTATCTGAAACGCCTTCCTTGGAGTCATGACCCCAGATTGGGTCACTTGAGATGTAGAGTGGTCACAGGAGTTTTATTAATTTATTTATTTTTTACCAACCATTACTCTGGACTTGTGTGCAGATGTTTCTTGCTGAGTATTTAAAAAATAAATTTAAATCAAAATTTTGCTAGAGTAGGCTTTTTATGTAATACAGAGTTCCTCATAAGTTCATTTGCATTTGGTCACATCCAGTTTACTCCAGATTTATATGGTGTAGCTGATGCATTTTTCATTCTGGAAATTTTTATTTTGTACAATATTAATGATGTACTCCTTGTCCACTTTGATGGGAACACGTGTACACCTGCTCATTCATGCAGTGGGCCAATCAACAGGAAGCAGCGCAATGCAGTTACAGGTCATGAGCTTCAGTTAATGTGAACATGCTTTTCTGCTCATGACATCTGTATAGATTGGTTGAGGTACTGTGGCCTTACTGCCAGTATTTAGTGTATAGCATATGGACTTAATCTCATTATGTATCCTACTGCATCAGCAGAAGCTCTGCTGTCGGTTATAGCTTATGTGGCAGTATACAGTAGTAATGTGTGTTTATGATACTCAGATTATCAGTATAGATATTTGCATGTTATTTACTAAACCAGTGAAAGAAAGTACAGAAATGAAATGAGCTTTAAGGTCACCAAAAAATATTGTGTACAATGCAGCACCAACCCCAGCTAAACCAACAAACTAAACTTTTGGTGCCATTTCCAAGCATCTGTTTGTTTATTTATGTGAAGCAGGATTCGGGGCCTTTTTGTGTGCATCAAATCAGTTCATCTAGGTTGTATGTAACAGCTTGGATGCTTTCAAACGTCAAATGCCACGTGACTTGGGAAGCTGCAGTACAAAGTTGCAGGCTCTTACACACGCACACTGTGTGAAGCACTGCATCAATAAACGTGTGCCCGTGTGTGAGCTTTGTCTTGCCCCCATATGCAAAAGCATGATGTGGAAGAAAATTGCACAAGCTCACTTGGTGTGGTTACATGAAACTTCATTATATAATACACTAAACTACTGCAGTTTTTAGTCATCCGACAATAAATAGCATGCTTCTACCACTCCATGTATATTTGTTTTCAAATTTAGTCAATTTCTGATGGTTTACTAAAGAATGGATTCATGACATTTATAGTATGGTTTTCAGTTTGGTTTATGCCAAAATGTGCTAAGACTTAAAGTCCGTCATGCAGTATTGTGCGGCATACAACAATAACATCAAAGATAAATAAAACACCAGTAAAGTGATAGGCAGTATTTACAGGTTAGGATCACAGTCTAAACTAAATGGTGTAGTGTTAAGTGTGTTGTGCAGCTGCGAGATATAGTGTAAACAGAGTGACGCTAGTGGGATTTGCGGAAAGGATAGTGCAAATAAGAGTTATAGTATTACATGCGCGTGAGTGTAGGGTTCAGAGAGTAGTTACTTTCACAGATCTTTTAAAACCATATTTTATATGCAAAAGTCTGCTCGTTTGCGCAGCTCTAAAACACACCCAAAAGCTTGTGTTGAGGGTTCAGTATGTGATGATCCACAGACCAGCTGTGGAAGCGGGCATCGGGTTTTTCGAGGATGGAAGGGAACATTTTGCACAACACCCGAGGCGTGAGATTAGTTATGGTTTGGGAGAGTTTTATGGTTTGGAACAAAATTTAAATATGCTTTAGTGATCACATGCATTTGGACATAAATACTGAAGCACACAGACACGTGTCTGTGTTTTTAGTGGTTGAAGTGTGACTCTGTTGTCTCTTATTGAAGAGACGAGCCATGAAATCTCTGGAAAATAGTGTATAGCGTTACACTCCTCCACACAGAAATGTTTTCTTCTGTTGTAAAAGTCTTATAGTATTAAGAAGAATGACACTGTGTCTGTATCTTACAGAGCAATTTATGCGCCTGTACGTGAGATTGTCTGTTACTGTTGGTCAAGAGGATACATCTTAATCTCTCCTTCTCTCACTGTCATTGTTTCTCTTGATTCTCACTCTACCAATTTAAATATACATGGTGAAATAAGGTAGCACAAATGGATTAATTGGTGTGGTAGCTGTTTAGTCTTACAAACCTCTCTGAGTCTCTGGAAATCTGAGAACATAAACCACACACAGACACGGGCCACAAATGTGCTGCAGATGTGACCGCTTTTTATTTGTAATATTGAAGAGAGAGGAAAAAAAAAGAGAGAAATTTTAAAACATGTGTTTGTATGTGTGCGTGACTTTTGTTATGTCTGTCTGACTCATCCTCTGGGTTATTTATAATGTGCAACCTTAAACCCCAGCACAAGGTGTGTGTGTGTGTGTGTGTGTGTGTGTGTGTGTGTGTGTGTGTGTGTGTGTGTGTGTGTGTGTGTGTGTCAAACCTGATCTGGAATGTTCCACCCAATTAAGGATGCCTATGTTATTAGTCTAAACTTTACCTTGAATTTTTTTTTTCTTTTCTTTTTTTTTTTTTTGCTGCTTTTAAATTAAACAGACAAAGAAGACAAAATCTGATTTAAACCAAAATGGTATCTTTATACTTATGTTTTTTTAATTTCAGCTTTAAGAAATCATAAATATATTTCACCAAACAATGTGAAAATGGTTTTTATCTACAGTCTACTTAGCACATTAGGTAATAAGCCAGTTTAGCAAGCTCAATGTTACTGTTAATACATTCAGATGTCTAAAACATTCCTAATGAAATATAATTGTCATGCGTTGATCAAATTGTTGGAAAGAAGCCTAATTAATTCACTTTGTAATCAGGTACCAACTCTCTATGCTATAAATTTACTTCTGGTTGAGATACATACAAAATAAAAACATATCAGTGCAGGAAAGTCTGTAAATTTCACAACTAAATATAGTACAAAATGTCGTGACAGCATACATATATGAGGAGAAATATTCATCTTAGTAAAGTTCCTGGGTTCCCAGTTCAATCCTGAGCTTGAATTACTGTCTACACAGGGTTTCTCATCTTCTCCCGGTGTTCACATGGGTTTCTTCTGGTTTCCTCTCACCTCACAAAAACATGCCGGTCGGTCCGTTGGATAATCTATTGCCCTAAGATCTGAATGAGTGTGTACATGTGTATCTGTGACTCTGACCTGGATAAAGTGGTTTCCACTTATGAATGAAGTTTGTAAAGCAACTTTCATGAAGTTTCACTTGACTAATCTTCTTTTTTTCCTCTCTTTCCTTCGCTCTCCTCATGCATTCGCCTTTCTTGACTCTAGATAACATGGGTAAGTGAAGAATCAATATTTTCTTTATTTGGACACTTTCAATCATGTTAATATGAAAGTGCAGGAAAAGCCAGTGAGTCAGTAAGTGTTCCTAAAAGCTCAGCTTATCAATACTCACTAAATCCACAAGGCACATTCATAAGAACCACAGATAAAAATGACCACAACAAAAAAATGGCCCAAATGGCAGCTTGTTAGGTCAGTCCTACATAGAATTGATCTCGGTTTCCTCTCTTACACACTCCACTAAGAGGAAGTACTTGTTAAACAGGTTTCCCAGTGTACTGTTTGTTGGTGAAGGTCATGTGTAGACACCAATAAGGATATGGACTTATAATTTACTGTATATAATCTGCATGATTGACATGCCTCATTGATTTTTTTATTTTTTTTTCCTGTGCGTGAGTGTGTGTATCTTACTCACTCATCCCCAGTCCATTTCCTCCTTCCTGCACTGTCAGTAGAAGATTGCTTTTCTGAGAGTTTAATATATACTGTAGTGCTCATAAGCTTGTAGTCGGTCACCTATGAGTCAGTGTCTGTGTCAGTGTGCTTTTCCCATCCATCTGTGATGCCTGCTTTTGATAAACAGGGTTAGAGGACATCGGGTTGATCATTAATGTGAACTCGATTTGGAGATAATGTGCAGTGTGTGATTGGAGAGGCTGAATGTAACGTATAACTGTTGATGATATCCGTATGCCAACCAGACCATCTGACTGCCAGAAGGCATTGAACGTAAGGGAGAGGACAGAAGGAAAGAAAGGTGGGGGAAGGGGCAATATGATTGGGATTTGATCCTGAAAATGAATAATTGCCACACGAGAAGGTCCATCTGCTGTCGTGTATGTTTGGGGGGGTGTGTGTGTGTGTGTGTGTGTGTGTGTGTGTGTGGGTTAAGGGGGGGGTTCTTACTGTTCTTATCAGTAACGTCACCGGCTCTGATGAAGTGAGTGGAACAGATGCAGGTAAATAATTTACACTGATGGACAGAATGACTAGACACCACTCAGACAAGGTGTGCATTGTACGTCGCCCTCCCTGAATGACCTCATAAGTTGAGAGAATGTTGCTAATGTCTTCCACTATATGTGGGTGTGGTGTCTTCTATATCATCAGGTCAAACAATTTACCTCAGTTTGAATGGAAGCATGTCTGTATTCATTTATCAGGAAATAGAATTTTTGTTATTGAAATGTGCTTTCAAAGCAGAAAGTATCGTGATTGGTTTATATGGGAATATATATCAGTAACTAAAACCCCTGTCTGTTTTTGAGGAAGGAAATCCCACCCAAAATATCCAGTTTTTCAGAGTTATTGTGGTTATAATTTTACCACTTCTTGAATTGCTATTACATTCCACATTTAGTCATTCATATTTTCCCAGCAATCTTGAAATGCAGGTTTTGGAAGCATCTGAGAAAATGTTATATCATATTATGACACATGTATGATATGATATGAACACAATAGAAAGAGGAAGAATGTCAGTCAAATAAAGAGCGCAATCCCCCCAGGCGTATTAAAACTGGCTACAGTTATGAAACTTACAGTTACAGTCAACTCCAGAATTACTGGCACTATTTATAAATCGGAGACAGGTCAGGACTGCAGGCAGGCCATGCGAGCACCCGCACTCTCTGCTTACACAACAATGCACTTGTAATCTGGGCAGAATGTGGTTTGGCGTTGTCCTACTCTGGATGGCAGCAAATGTGTACATATCATTCTGCATTAATGGCGCCCTCACAGATGTGCAAGTTACCCATGCCATGGGCACTGACAAACCCCCATACCATGACAGACGCTGGCTTTTGGACCTGACGCTGATAACAGCTTGTATGGTCCTTTTCCTTTTTGCTGCGGAGAACACGATGGCCGCCTTCTCCAAAAACTATTTGAAATGTCGATTCGGCAGACCACAAAACACGATTCCACTGTGCTACTGTCAATCTCAGTTGAAACGGAGCCCAGAGAAGTCAGAGGTGCTTCTGGACAGTGTTGATGTAAGCCTTAACTTGCATCTGTGGATACAGCAGCGATTGGTGTTGACTGAAAGGGTTACCAAAGTAATCCCGAGCCCATGTCAGGATATCCATTACAGACTCATGACGGTTTTTAAGATGGTGATGTCTGAGGGATCGGCGATCACACACATTCAGAAGTGGTTTTTGGCCTTGCCCTTTACGTACTGAGATTTGACCGGATTCCTTGAATCTTTTAATAATTTTGTGCAGTGTAGAAGGTGAAATGCCAAAAATCCTTCCGATTTCCGATGGTCAGGTGGCCACAAACCTTTGGTCATATAGTGTATATTTAAAATGCAAAGAAAATTGTCATTCTTTAAAAAAATTTTTAAAAAAACAAACATATTGGAGACATGTAAAATACCTTTCATTCATCACCATGGGGAAAATCAAAGTGCTTTAAACACGAGAGGTGTGTTGTAGTGAAAAAATACCAACAGGAACGATCAGGCCTACAATTAAAATCTAAAAAGTTGAATGTACACAATACATGGTCATACTGTTCACACTTACTATTCAATTATTGTGTTGTGCTAGAATTAAAATTATGATGCAGTAATGTGATCACATGACCATGTGTCCAGTTTAAGAAAGAAGAAACCTGCTTCAAAGTCAATTGACCAGCAGTAATTCATAACAGTAGAGATGTGATCGTTTTATGAGACTATTTTATCGCAGTATTACAACAGAAATATGTTTTAGGCTTTAGCTAAACACAATAGTGTGGCCATCAAAAAGATTGTGGGTTTACGCTTCCTGTTACTGATATTGTCGTCACATATTACTTGTCAGTGCTAAAAACCTCAGGCCAGCTGTCAGTTTTGTTTTGTTTTTTGTTGTTTTTTTTTCTTTCTTCCTCCTTCCCAGCAAAAGCTTTGATGACACTTGCCCAAAGCTCATTTTCTTCACACTTGGGTGGTGTGTTTCAGTGGAAACAAGATGCAAGCCTTTGAGGCTGAGAGCTAGAGTCCGGAGTCTTGTGTTTATGGCCCAAATATTGATACATAATCCTATAATTATAGATTTTGAGCTCTGGATCTTTTTAGTATTGCTGCATTTCACCCACATTTGCTTTGACGGTCGTCTGTTACAAGCCTTACAGCATCACTTAAGATCTATTGGTTGCCTGTTGCACCATTCACCCAAAGGAGAACATCAAAAACTACAAGGAGAGCTTTTGCACATTCTTTTCTTTCATTCTTTTCTTTCTTTCTTTCTTTCTTTCTTTCTTTCTTTCTTTCTTTCTTTTTTTGTTGCTCACGCTTCCACGTCGTCTTCCAAAAAGCGAAAGACATTCTCTCGTCTCAAAGCTGTCAAGTGAGGCACGATCGTAGTGCACCATTTTCGGCACTTTCATCAAAACACTGTAGGACCTGTCATGTCTGATCTGCGGAGACGAGCTATGACTGAAATCTTTGGACAGCCCGT
This sequence comes from Ictalurus punctatus, assembly GCF_001660625.3. Classification (NCBI taxonomy): domain Eukaryota; kingdom Metazoa; phylum Chordata; class Actinopteri; order Siluriformes; family Ictaluridae; genus Ictalurus; species Ictalurus punctatus. The sequence continues at coordinate 21,192,228 of NC_030422.2, forward strand.
CACAAAAGATCCCTTACTATAACCCTTCGACCTATAAACTCTGAAGAATACTGAAATGGAAGATGACATACACATCCACCTTGAGTGTCTTACAAGACTACTCCGATGCCCCGTTGCCTTTTTTTTTGTTTGTTTTTTTTTTTGTTTCAGTAAATCAAAGTTTCCTATGAACCTGCAGTGCTTGCTTATAAGAACATAAATGATTACCATCTGTGTCAAAGAAGCATGCAAAACCATAGCCCATGTTTTACATAGCCGATGCCAGTTTACACAGATGAACTTAACAAACAAGCATGTCCATTATTATCAAATTACTGTTGATTAAACCTTCTCTACAGAACAAATGACCTACATTCACACTCATTTATTAAGCTTGCTGTCATTAAACTGTTTTAATCAGGTGCCATTTGGAGATCATCAGGCCTGCTGGGGATCTGTTTTGAGCCTGGCACAATTTAAACAGGAAAGGAGCGATGGTTTGATTATGCAAGGTTGTTTACAGATATGTACTTTGTGTACAGCAGATCTAGTGTTATCTGTGAGATTAAAGCGCAACAACTGGGTCAGTTTTTAAATCTTGCCAGGAAGATTCTGAAATTATGAGCCCTCTTTTCATTCCTCTTCTTGCCAATGACCTAGTTACCATTTATCCCTATAGGATACACCCAGAGGCATTATGGGTATTATGCAAACAAGTGTTGATGATGTATATTTATCTTTTAGGTGTGTTTTTGTGCATGTGTTGTAAGCTTCATACCTTCTTATATAATCTCTGTTGTCATCGTTAGGAAACTCGAGCACCATAAGTTTCAGTTAAAAATTTAGAACAGCCTGAATTGTATATGCAGTAGCATTCCTGCCTCACAGCTTCAGGGTTTGATCCTCAGCTCGGATTACAGTCTGTGTAGAGTTTTGCGTGTTCTTCCAGTGTCCGTGTGGGTTTCCTCCAGGTTCGCCGGTACGTAGGTGGACTGGCTATGTTAAATTGTTCCTATTTGTGAATGTGTGTGACTGTGTATGTGCATAATTTCCAGCAGTAGACTGGTGTTCCATCCAAGGTATATTCCTGCCTCATGCCAAATGTTCTGGGATTGGCTCCAGATCCACACAGATAAATCAACGACTGAATTATGTAGGGTCTATTACTTCAAAGCTATTGAGGTGGTGAGATGGTTAAGAAAGTTTTGTGTTTGAGTAGATTTTCAGATTTCAGCTTGGAGAATATCTGCTTTCGCTGTGTACAATATGTAATTTAATTTTTTTTTTTTTACAGGCAATAAATCTGTATAAAGACAGTTTATATACAGCATAAATCAATAATGAAGAACAACATTTGAAATTTGAGCTAGTCTTAAATTACCCATCATTGCATATATTATTTGATCACTGGTAGGCTCAACAGCTTGTGAATTTTGTCTGGAGTAAGCATACACGCTTGCAACGGTGGTGCGAGTTGTTTTAGAAGGCTAGCATTTCCTGCTGAGATGGGACAGATGAAAGCTGTAGGCTGAGCTCCTTTCCGTAATCCTCTTGGGCACAGGAGAATTTAGGGCAAGTGTGATTACTGAAGGACCTCACACTTATCATATCCACAAACACAGCGCATCCTAAAAACAGCAGAAAGGTCAAGATGAGGAAAAGGAAATCCAGGCACATTGGAAGGGGAGTAGAAGCGGCCCTGCCTTTCCCCCAAAAAGACCCTCCTTAATTTGTCTGCTGCCGTGCTCTCTCTCTCGCGCTCTCTCTCTCTCTCGCGCTCTCTCTCTCTCGCGCTCTCTCTCTCTCTCACTCACTCACTCTGCCTTCACCCATGCCCTCTCCATTGCTCCCACTGAGTTATAAGCCTGCTTATCCAGGCTCCCTGGAGGAGACGCTAACTGCCCTGACTAGCAGCAAATACAAAGGGGGCTCACACAGTGTCAGAATGCTGTGCTTTTGAAGTGTCCAGAGCTGAGCTGAGACTACAATGGTCTAGCGCAGGTTTAAGAGTGATTGGTGTAGTTTTAAGTGGTTTATAGGTGTAGTGATTGAAGGAATGCTAATGTGGTGTTTGAAATGTCTCTCTCACAGATGGTGGCAGATAACAGTAGGGGTTTAGGGACGGGAACAAGAGAGCACTGTGTGTGTGTGTGTGTGTGTGTGTGTGTGTGTATGAGAGCGAGAAAGAGAGGGAGAGAGAGAATTGGTGGTTAGATGATTGACTGCTTGAATCATTTGTCTCTTACAATGGCAGTGTAAGCAGACTGTGTCCTGATCTGCTTCGGAAAGACTATATTTAAGTAGAGTTCAATATTCTTCCTGCTCAAATGAATATTACCCACAAGCTTCAAGTCAACCACTTTCCAAGCAGTCCAAGTTGTGTCTAAGGGCATTTTCACACATGCGCTTTTTTTATGGAGCAAAGAGCATTTCCAGCGAGACTTCTTGTTTGGTTGGGTGTGAAAGATGTTTTTGAATATGGGTGTGGTCCAGGGAACTGATCTGTGGTCCACTTGAAAACAGTGGACGGATGTTCTTGAATTAGAGTGTGGACCCTACCATATGTGAAAGCAATCAGCTCGATTGCTAACACGATTGCTTCGGAACATATCTTCTATTTCAAACTATGGTAGGAAACCACCTGTTGTGAGGTGGTGGTGGGGGGCATGGTGGCTTAGTGGTTAGCACATTTGCCTCGCACCTCCAGGGTTGGGGGTTTAAATCCTGCCTCCACCCTGCTTGCATGTTCACCTCATGCTTCTTTTGGGTACTCTGGTTTCCTCCCCCAGTCCAAAGACATGTGCTGTGGCCTGACTGGCGTTTCTAAATTATCGGTAGTGAGTGAACGCATGTGTGATTTGTGTCCTATATATGTGTAAATGTAAATGGCTTTAAACTGCAACTTGAATTACAGTGTAAATATGGAATTATGTTTGTATATAAGCACGCAACTTCAATTGAGGAAATATTTTTGACCAGTATGTGGCATTAAATAAAGGCGAATGAAATAATAGTACAATAATAAACAATTAATATTGGTATTAATAATGAGCTATTATATAAAAAAAATTTGCTTGCAGACTGTAAAAATTGCTTGCATAGCACTGACGTATACAATTCTGATCCATGATGCCGAAGTAATTGTTATGGCTGAAAGCGAACCTGCTAAGATGATGCACTCTACCGCAAAAGTCCAGACTAAGTGTGAAGTGAAGTGTCAGTGCAAACTCTCTGGAGGTGCACTGACAGACTGACATGCAGTCCTCCAAAACCAGCCGGCTTACAGGTGAATGATGATTGACTGAGGCAGGCAGATGCGTCCGGTTGTGTACCCAGAGCGTTGTGATGAGATGTTATGACACTTCTTCCGTGGGTTTTGTCAGGGGAAATTTTGCCTCAAATCCATCTCAAGAGCAGTGTAAAAAAAAAATATTTTCTGGTATGTTCTTCTGTAAGCTGAGGATATTTCACCATGTGTGGGGGTCTTTTTCTTTTTTTTTTTTTTTGTTTTTTTTTTTGTTCTTAAAGTGTAGTCCATTAAAAAGCTTCTACGTAATAGCTTGTGACAGAAACTGATGAATAATGCTTTCTTGAATATCACTTTAGCCCTATTTATGGTGTTAGTTCCTTATTCATAATAAAAATGTCCTCTCTATGATGATCTTACATCCAGACAGCTGTAAATTGAACGAGCAATCTATCCATTTTTTTTTTTTTCCTGCATTTCTTGTCTGTGACTCGTACAATAATATAATCAAATTATATTTTTATCAGGGATGTATTTACACCAAAATACAATCATGATGTGGCATATGGGAATATAAAGTGCAATGATTTATACCAGCTGTAGCTGTCACTGTAGCTGTCACTATGCTTATGCAAGCATCCATGCACGACGCCCTAGTGCAATCACAAATCATCCCATCAATCCACCATCTCACCTCTAAGCCAAGATTAAATTTCTTATGCTGTTAAGCCAAAAGTCTTGCCCTGAAAGAGATCCCAGTCAGGAGAGTGAAGACTTTAAGGGGTAGGCTGTAGTAGATAGTTTAATAACGTAATCTATTTATGATTAAAAAGTTATTTGCTGCTTTGCATGTCAAAATCTTTGGGTGTTCAAAGGTCAAGTGAATGTCTCATACCTCAAGATAAAACTAAAGAAAATCAGGACTTGAGTCCAAATGCAACTTTGGAGTACTACATTACTGTATCACCAGCACACCTGAGGTACACAGAGACATGAAGCTTGAGATGAGGGTTGGAGAACATGCTTTGTGTGTGCACGTGATGTTCTCTCTGTCATGCTGTACTGTATTGTGCTCCTTATGATTGATGACGTGTGTGTGTGTGTGTGTGTGTGTGTGTGTGTGTGTGTGTGTGTGTGTGTGTGTACCAGAGAAGCAGGCAGAAAAGCAAAGGAAGATTGCTTTTATGTCGTATATTTCTTAGTTTTGGATTTACTCTTTAGGTTTATGGACTACCTCTAGTCCTATTGTGTCTTGATTTCCCTTTAAAACACACACACACACACACACACACACACACACACACACACACACACACACACACACAGAGGACACAGCAGGATGGGAGATTGTATATCAGTTCCTCAAGTCTGTTAAGAGTAGTAGAAGTAAGTGTGTGTGGTGGTGGGGGGGTAATTCAAAAGAAGTAAAGGGCTAATCCCTGCAGGAAACACCCTCATCTGCACAACAGAGATACAGGACCTAATGAGATTGATATTGTTGTCCAGTTTGTGTTGCAACTGCATTGTCTAGCTGAGGTACTTTTGTGTCATGTTAGCTAGCCAAAGCCACTATTTAACCACTGTGCCACTCTGCTGCACTTATAAAGCCATCAGATGTGCAATCAAGTGTTTCTTCTCCTCAGGGGAGTGTGTGTACGCACAGATGCTATACATCAGGACTACTGATCCGAAGGCTCGCAGGCCAAATGTGGAATTTTGCATAATAAATAAATATATAAAATGCCAAACATTCAGCATATTTAACTTGGGGCTTCAAAACATGTAACAAGCAAGCACATTTGTTCCAAAAGTGATCAACCGAGCCATTTGTGATTGTCTGTTATCTAACGCACCTAATGGGGTGTGCCATATTCTGTCTTTTTGCGTTACTCGGTATGAAATGGATGTAATTGGTTGTCACAGAGTTATTGAAATCTCTGACTATAAGACACAGCACAGTTTTACTACTCAAATTCATTTAAAGGCTTACACTGTCATTTAATCTTGTGTATGAGCCATCTTGGAATCTTGACCAGCTACCCAAACAGGCCCTGATATTTTCTTACTGCACCGTTTTCTAACAAAACACGCCAAAATGAGTGATTTGTTCACTGTAAATAATTACATCTTAGCAAGTGCAAATATCTTGAATATGTAAAAGGAACATGTTTCCTTTTATAAGATTATAATTAACCAAATATGAGATTATTAAACCTATTTCTAGACATGTTTTGCTTTATTTCAACCTTTTCTAGAAATAAGTACTAAAAAAATAGCAAAATTATCTGCGAGTAGAACAAGACTATTTCAAGCCTGAAATGAGTACAAATGTCTAGAAATAGGATTTTAATATTTTTACATTTGGTTTGTTGTAATCTTGTAATAGGACATACTAGATAAATGTGAGTATATTCAAGATGATTTCACCAACTATATCATTTTTTTGCAGTGTTTACCGTCTTCTTCGAATTTCAGGCCTACTCTGGGATTCGTGAATAAGATTATTGGACTAGGTTTAACTAAGTATAATGTAATCTATGTTTCTACAGACGACTGAAAACGACAGTATGTTTCTGAAATAATTCAAATCAAAAGAAAAGAGAAAAGAACAAAGAGAGGGCAATAAAGATAACACCTCTTGCCCTCCTGTCCCATGTGCTGTTTGCTCGGCTATCAACCTCAGAGTCTTGTCCTTTCTTGCTCCTTGCTCCCTGACCCCAAGAGATATATTTACAAACCCAGGCAAACAGACAGGTTAATTTGTAGCACCCACCACACCCTGTGATCGTAGACTGACCGGCTGGCTCAGAGAGTGATGGGTTTCCGTGTAAGTAGCTTGCTGTTTTTATAGCCTCCCTACAAGCCCTGCTGTCAGTACAGGTTATCACCGAAACAAAGAAGCATAGAGGCATATATACAGGATTAGCTGACAAGTCTAATTGTAGACTATTTATTCTCTCTCTATGCTTGTGTTCGGGTGGGATTGGAGCGATAAACGTAGAATTGCAAAGGAAAGTTAAACAGAGTTGCATGGTAACTGCTAATAGTTAATAGATCATTTGAGACTAACACAAAACATACACTGTGAACAAAAAGTCTATTATTAGCTTTGTTATAAATCTCGAGATACTGCTCCATAGTCACATTAATTAAACAGAATTCTTTAACAGTTTTTTAAGCTTTGTTTTCGCTAATCATGCGTTATGAATGTGCTGCCAGAGTTTTCGTTTACAGCGATTTACTCTCATTGGTTAGTGAGATTTGGATGGACAGCTCCCTGACCTGGTAGCAGAGACTTCAGTGTTATGAATGCTGGAGAGCCTCCTGGATGCGGTTTACTGTATAGTTATAGTGTTTGTATTTTGTAGTGGAAATTACTTACTTGCTTAGTCAGTATATTCGTTCATAATTCATGTTTGAGGTTTGGGTAGTCTCTCATGACTGTTTTTTCGAGATGGGCTCTCCGGAGCAGTGGCATCATCATCAATGCCATCATCCTCCTCCTCCTCAGCAGGACATTCGAGCTGTCCATCCAAATCTCACTAGCCCGTGAGACTAAATCACTGTCAAGCTCACCCACACGAGAGGTTTGTGCCAGACTGGCGAGCATAAATAAAAACTCTGGCAGCGCATTCATAAACACGATTAGTGAAAAGGAAGTGGTTTATTTGAAGACCATGTTAAAGAGTGTTTTTCTTCTTTCTGATTGTATATTTTTGTTAGTTTCTTGAAAAGTTATGTTCAATACTTTTGGCACAAATTTAATTTCATAGAAAATAAGCATGCAGATGTATCTTCAGTAACTCTAGCTTACATTTATTAAGTGTTTTTTTTTTTTTTTGCCCATAAATCCAAAAGAAACTGCATTTATTAGCAGTTTTAACATGTTTGTGACGCAGAGATGGCCAGTGTACTGAGATTGATCTGTTATTTGTATGAAGGGGAGCTCTTGATTTAATGCACCAGGGGCAATAAAAATGATCTCTATCTTACTAACTTAGCTAAGCTCACTAGTAGTATAACAGTCCATTATATTTATTGTATATTCATTGTGAAAGTTTAATTGTACTCACAATTAAAATAATATTAACTGTGCAGCCCTGGTTCAACAGAACGAAGGATGGAAGAATCTGAACTGTGATTCAAACTTTTACTTTCTGTTGAGAGGAGAGTAATGCTGACAGTAAGATGGAAAAGGATGTGATGGCAGCAGACGGTGAAGGGAAGAGGTGGCGCAGCGGCCATCACACCCACTACCCATCTCTTGACATTCCTGCCTTGGATGATTGGGTTCAGTTTCTCTCTCTCCATGTCTATATATCTCTCTCTCTTTCTCTCTCTCACACTCACACACAATGTGAGCAGAGATGCATTACTTCTTAACACTCACCTGTTGAGAGTTTTATTTCTGATCAACAGAAAGGCCGTGTAAGTTAATGACCCATTAATGGAGAGTGATGGATGTAACGGTGTCTAAAATGCCTATGTGATGGTGCATTCAAACGCGCTCCTCATTGGTGGTGTCAGATTTTCGAAGCTTAAAAATGAAAATGTCTGCACCTCCATTTTTCATTTCAGAACAGTTTAAATGCTTCAGAGGTGGACATGCTGTAACGGAGTTCAATCTAACACTTCTGAAACCTGTCGCTTTAGTATAGTCCAAGAACTCCTTTCATTCTGTTGCCTGCTGGAGAGGAATATGAATCCTACCATGCATCCTCTACAGAAGCCTCTTGATACTTTTATCAAGGTATAGAGCATGTCTGAGTGCTGTGCCCACGTGAGACGTCACATTTTTCTCCTCTGTTCCTTTGCCAGACTTTGATCTTGTTTTTCTTCTCGAATACCCTTGTTACTTTTCGCCATTGTTTCTTCCCTCATGCTTTTTTCTTTTCAGCTTTAGTCAGCGGCATCCCTCGTTTCCATGGTAACCCCAAGCCTATTGTGTGGAATACATTAGGGATGCTGCATCCAGTTTCTTATAGTCCAGGGGAAAAAAAGGATTGTATCCATTCATACTGGCCTCAAGAGTTAATGCATTATTTATCTTCTTGGGTTGTGAGTAAAATGACAGCCAGTAACTGATCACCTTTCCACTAAACAATTATCTATGTGCGCATGTGCATGTGTTGTCTTGTGATGCTGATTAAATCAGGAAGCTGAACTGAATTGTGAGCAAGTAGTAGCAGCAAGTGGATCTCAATGACACTTGGAGAGAGATGTTTAATATTGCAGAGACATGAGTCACTGTACCTAAATAACTATTTGTTATGTAGATTATTTGCAGTAATTGTGCTGATGAGGAAATTGCTTTGATGTGTTAGATTGCAGTATTGAGTAACGCCTGGGCTGAACAGGAAATAGTCCTTATGTTTTGATTTCAAATCCAGTCGAAGTCATTAGTTTTCTTCCAAGTGATTTGCACAGCAACAGAGTGATTCTTTGCATATTTATGGATGTCGGTCAGGATTTTCTCCAGTGTTGATGATGAACATGGTTGTCATTTCAGTTAACTCTACTGTTAAATTATATCACATTCAGAGCATCCTTGTAGACCTCAATAGTGCATAGAATTGAATTGCTGACACCGTGATATAAAAGACTATGCTGATTAACCCAGTAACAAGCCGTGTTAATTATTCCCTTACACTCTGTGATTGACCGGTTTTGGGTTTGGGGTGCATTATTCATAAATGTTGTACTCTTCCTCTTTCTAATATCAGCTCCCACAGTCCCTGCACTGTTGGAGTCAATCAGAAAGCATTTATACAGCACACTCAACTTGCTGTGGGGCTTTATGTAGCAGCAGGCATGTGGGGGTAGGGTGCATTTTGTACAGGGAGAGAGAGAGGAAGATGGCATCCGTATGAGATTCTGACATGATGGGGAAGGAAGAAAAAGCAGCATACTGAGAAGTCGTCAGGGAAAATCAGAGGGATGATTATTACTTATTATAGCTTGTAGAGAAGTATGATAGAAGATGGCAGCACGAACCAAGTAGAGTGAAAAAGCTAAAATGCCACCGCTGTTTACTGCTGTCGCACCAAATATGTTTACGCTTACCATTCTGTCTCTTTCACTCTCTCTCTCTCTCTCTCTCTCTCTCTCTCTCTCTCTCTCTCTCTCTCTCGAGCTAGTTTTTCATTCATGATTAATGGAGTGCAACTGAATAAATGATTAATGAGCAGAGTGGAGTAGGCTTTGGCTGCCTTTCCTTCCATGGCAGGCCAGCACTCAGGCTTGGCACTCCAGTGTCATCTCTCTGTTCTGCTGCCATCACGGACCCCTGCTCCGGACTAAGCATGTGTGTGTTAGCTGGAAACTGTGAGAGTTTTGGTGCTATTTGTTACTTTGCACCACCTGCTGAGTGTCTCCATGTTTTTAATAGGGCTAGAAAAATGGTGCTCTTCCTGCTTTTATATACACACTCGAACCATATTTATCTCTCTCCGTTACACCACAAGACTGATGCATTGACGGAAGGATAAAGTCATATTGTCATGTGACCTAGGTGGCAGATGGTGTAAGAACGTAACACCACATCGCCACGCATTCCTAGAGGGACAGAAACACGTCTAGCACAAGGACATTTCTGAGGACCTTCACTCAGGGACAGGGTTAACGTCTGTCTGTGTCTGCCTCAAACTGGAATGTCAGTCAAGGATTGAGGGGTGGGAGAAGGGAAAATGGGTGAGAGTGTGGGTCCATTTGGCACACTTTTAGGGGACAGATGGAGGGAAGCAAAAAGTAGAAGTCAAAGAAAATAATTTGGGATCGAAATTGTAGTGAAAGGATCTTTCAATGTGTCATTGCATTTTAATGCTACGATTAATATCCAAAATAGGATTTTATGGCACAGTTGAAATGGATCATTACTTTAATTTGGTTTGTGAAACCTCCCTCTCTCACACACACACTCAACCACTCAATCAGAATAATGGTTATCTTTGTACGTTTCTCTTTTCTCAAATAGAATTTGTACTAAGCCTGTGGCATGCAAATGCACATTCCTTGGTAAATTGCTTGCATTTCTGTAAATGAGTCACATGTAATACATATTTAACATACTTTAAAGGAAAACCCCAGTTTTTTTTATATATATATTCTCTGTATTATGCGTGTTTAACACATTGTAATTTTAATAATTTAAAACCTTATAATTAGGGCTGCAACTCACAATTATTCTCATAATCAAATTAATCTGCATTATCTTTTTTATTGATGCTCAAAAAAAGCACAGATAATTAAGCTACTGTCCCAAATGAATAATAAAACTCTCACTTTCATTGCACCTTATGGTTTCTGTGACTCATTACATTTAGGGATATTGTTTTACTTATGTTTCCTTTGATTGTACCATTTTTATTTGACGTTACAGATCTTTCTTGCACTCCCACTGTTTATCACGGTGTCTACATTGCGACTGAGGATCAAGGCAGCCTTGTAACAAATAGATCACACCTGTTATTTAAAAAAAAAAAAAAAAGCCAGAATTTACACTGAAAACGTGCAAATACACCATATAATAACAATAAACCCTTCCACAGCATTTTGGATATAAACATAAGTTTGTGCTTGTGCATCATTGTCGTGCTTCCATGCTACACAAACACCGCTTTGTAAAGTTTGCAGGTTGCAGTCTTCTTCATGGCATTTAATAGAAAAAGCACCCCTGCCTTAGAGGACTTGGAGGTTTCACACTTTTTCCTGCTGTCACTCGATGATTACACCTCCGTCTGATGGTGACTGAGGTCATGTTGGGTATAAAATGGGGGTGTCCAATCTTATCCAGAAAGGGCCGGTGTGGGTGCAGGTTTTCATTCCAACAAGCAGAAGCCACACCTGAGTCTATTGAAAGCCAAGTTCAACTGATTAAACAGATGGAATCAAGTGTGGCTTCTGCTTGATTTTAATGAAAACCTACACCCACACCAGCGCTTTCCGTATAAGATTGGACACCCCTGGTATAAAAGGTAACATTAAAAAGGTTCACATAAACAGTAAACTGAAGAAAGTCATTGTCAGTGACTTTGGGTATTCTGCTAAAGCTAGTGGCGTCACATTATTTGACGTCACGTGCCATCGCCTAGGAAGTGGATTATTCTTCTGTTTAGTAAAAAAAAAAAAAAAAAAAAGGTCAGTGTTCCATTTGAGACCATATCACCTTTCCAAAATTAATACACTACACAGTAGCGTGCATAGTGTAAGTGTATAGTACATCATTTGGGACAAAACTTTGGTATGTATTCTCCGATGCGCATTTTCGGAACAAGTAATGCAATGACCAAACAGACCAACTAATCAATAATGGGATTCATAGAAAACAATTTTCATAATCGATGATTATTATTAATTTTATTGATTAGTTGTTGCAGCTTTACTTATAATACAAGTCTAATGGTGGTTATTGAATTAAAATGTGCATTTATATAACATGGATTCAAACTGAGCTGTGGCTCCGGTGGTAGAGTGGGTTGTCCACTAATCTTAGGGTTGGCAGTTTGATCCCTGGCCCATATGACTCCTGGCATGGTGGGGTATGCAAAGGAAAGGATTTCACTGTGCTGTAATGTATATGTGACCTAATAAGACTCATTATCGTTATGACTCCACATGCCGAAGTGTCCTTGGACAAGACAATAAACCCCTATGTGTGGGTGAGTGTGAAACAGAGTAAAGTGCTTTGTAGAACCACTAAAGTTAAAAAGTGCTGTATACTTATATAGACCATTTACCATTCACTTAAACGATATAGGTTTGAGACGAATATGAGGAAAAATCCCTATTTGGATTGGATTAGTTTATCAGATGGATGTCTAACGCATTGTTTTACACGTCTCCTCAGTGATAAAACTCTCGCATCCAGACAGCACTAAGATTACCACGGGAGGAGCGTGTTTCTAGCGGGTTATACTTTCTACAAACCTGGATGTTTGCATTACGTGCATAGATATTTTTATAGATATGTTTATAGAAAACTAATAGTTTCTGATCTTGTGCATTTGTAAATATAAAGTAATACATTGCACCTGTAACCGGCATTATAATAGCTCATTTAATCAGCCTGTAGCATATTACATTTTTTAAATGATGATATTTTCTTTTTCCTCCTGAAAAGGCTTTCCCAGGTAGCATGTAGTAAAGGAGATTAAATATGGCAAGTAATGATTATTTTTTTACTATCTTTTTTTTCACAACACAAGGCGACATCTGCATAGAAAATCATGGATACGTCTGCGTGCACACTAAAATTATCAGGCGACCGCTGTTTGGCAGGGGGGAAAAAATAGGTAATTTGCCCTGTAATTTTCTCAGAGGATGATGGAGAGAAACACTGACATGGCTGATCTGGACAGAAATAAAATCGGAGTAGCACCTGTAAAATAGGAAATTACACCAGGACTCCATGTAAATTGAATCCAATGCAGATAGGGCTAAAATCGTAATTAAGCTGTTCTTGTATATTTTTATTCTCTACTGTACTCAGGCAAAACATTAAAATATGACTTACTTATGTATTTTAATGGTTTTTGGTGTATAAAGCAGAAGAATTTTGAGCATTTGTACAAACATGTTTGTTGATGCCTTAGAAACAGTCCTTAGACCCATATGTTGTTTGTGTTGTTGATACACGTGCAGATGCTACAGGTTGACAAAAAATGCTGGAGTATTCCTTTAAACTGAAGCATCCCTTCCCCCAACCCTCTCTTATTGTAGGCTTTGCTTTTTTTTCTAGTATGGAGTAGAGAGAGCTGTGTCTGTATAACCATTACTCGTCACTGGTGGCAAATATTGACAATGACATGTTGTCATATGCTTGTGTGTGTGTGTGCTAGAGTCACTCTCTAGTACTAAGTAGGGATGTTTATGACTGAGCAAACTGAGCATATACTCGTACTGATAATAGCAGTAGGAGGATTGTATAACTGGCATTGTGTTCATATTAATCAAATTCATTTTATTACATCCTTGCTTAATGGGGTGTATGTGTGTGGGGAAGAGTGAAATACAACGGCAGACCTTGTAGACTGACAGACTGATGGATACGGATACACACACACACACAGTAGAAGCAGTACACAGCTGTCCCTTTAACAAGCAGCATAGACACAGCCTTTTTTTTATGCTAGAGGGAATGTTTGAGTGTGACTTCACTTTAAGTAGACTGTTGTGAGGAGAAAAACAATAGATGAAAAGAATGGATAGATTAAAGTAGGAACATTAAACAGAAACAGTATTTGCCTGTGTTAATCATAGTGTGAAAGGGTGAGCTGAACTCTCTTGTACACAAAGACTCCTCGTTCCTGCAAGCCTGTGGGTTATAGGGTCAGTGCACACATGGATGAACCTCCGTCAGATCCTCCTCCTCGTGACCCCTAGTGAGATCAAGTGGACCTAGACAGGGAGAACACAGAACAATAACTAATCTGGAAGTATGTTTCTGTATTAAACACACTGACTACACTTTGAAAGCGCAATGTTAAGTTTCCATCTTGCTAAAACAAACCAGACAAAAGAGGACTTTATAGTGAAATGAAATTGTATATTTCTTTTCTCCATGTTTTCATCATGCTCAACCAATTAAGTATAAAATGATTTCACCTCATGCTCTCTGGTATCTTTATTCTTGCTGGCTGTCTGATAAGTGTGATATTGTATTTGCTTTTTTGAAGTGTGGGGGGGGGGGGGAGTAAAATGCTCAGCCTTGTGTACAGTGAGTAATTTCCCTTAAGACCACAGTGTGTTTGCAGATATTTAAAGACATTTGCAGGCTGTAAATTGTGGCGTTGACTTTCAGTAATTTCTCTAAATAACCATATGGACCTCCATCATAGTTTTAAGATGCAACCTCCTTAATGTAAAAAACGGGACATTTTAATAACCATGTACAAACAGTTCCACATGACCATTAGGAAAGCCCAGCCAGCATGTGGACAAAACACATCCGATAAACATTTCTAATTGTATGATACTTTTAACATGTTTTAATCACATATGCCTGTTACATATGTTAGGCTACGTCCACATTTAAGCCAGAAAAAAAACCCTGAAAAAGCCTCTTTTTTTTTTTTTTTTTTTTTTTTTTTTTTTTTTCCCTCTCTCTCTCTCTCTCTCTCTCTCTCTCTCTCTCTCTCTCTCTCTCTCTCTCTCTCTATGTTTTAGTCTTTCGTCTACACTGAGATGGTGTTTTTGTCCAGCAAAAACAGAGGTGTTTTTTTTGTTGTTTGTTTGTTTTTTTGTTAGTTTTTTTAAACGTTCTACCAGTGGATAAATATTTAGTCATGTGACCCATTCAACTCAACTTTATAGTCTCGGGATACCAAACAACTCCACATCTTCATCTGTATGAAAAAAAAGAAAAACTGTGCTTTTGCTCAACATTGCAGCATCAATTCAAAGAGACAGAAAGTAAATAAACATCTTAAGGAAATGAAACAGGCCAAAGCTTCATACGTTTTTACACGTGCGCAGTATAGGGATGTAAAGTGTAGACGGAGAGCGTTTTAAAAAGAGAATGCAATTTTCAGATCTATCCGGATTAATGTGGACATAGCCATAGTAGATCCTCTGGCTTTGGACAGCCAGTTATCCCCTTTGAGAGGCAGAGCTCACACTTCACTCTGGAAATTATCATAAAGTCATCTCTTTATGAAATAGAAAGAAATATCATAAGAATCTCTCCCTCCCACATATATTTTTTTTTTTTGAGAAAGTCTGCATACAATAACAGAAAAGTGGGAAGTGATTAGCATACATATTAGACAAAATGCACTAGTGCATTTAATTTTCTTTAATGTAATAAATTTTAGGCCATCAGAGAAATCTTTGCTTCACAAAGTCTGAAAACATTTGAGTGTCAAGTCACTGTTGCAGATCTTTCTAAATTGATTGAAGTGTTGTGTGTGTTTAATGGAAATACGCAGATTAGTAGAGTTGTTTCATTAGGCTGGCCTGAAGCAACTCCACTACAGTGCAGCTCCAATTTAAACACAGTTAATTATTCACAGTATCAACACTTTCTCTAATGTATTCACAATATAAACACTTCTACGGATGCAGTACGTCTCCACAGAATTACTAATCACTAGCTAAATGAGTGTGTATTGTTGTCATTGTGTATGTAGTCAGTGGGTGTGTATGTCATTGTTGTTGGTAGGGTATTAGTCGGTATGGTTGAAGACAACTATATACGGTCATGTGGAAAAAATAAGTACACCCCATGGAAATGTTTTGACATGTTTGGACAAGAAAATATTTGATCCTCTTTGAAACAGTGCCTATTAAAAAAGTTGATGCACTCTATGAAATGACACAAAATTGCCTCTTTTTTTTTTTTTTTTTTTTAAACTAATTTTCAGAATTTAAATTAAAAAAAAAAAAAAAAAAAAAAAAACAGATCAGTCACATGGAACAAGTAAGTACACAAGTAAATCCATAAAATTGGAATCAGGTGTTCAAGATTGGGTGACAGTGATTAGAAGCTGTTTAGGGAGTGCAGGTGGACCCTGTCTTATTTATACCCCTCTCATATCTAGTGTCCGGTGCAACCTTTGTTATTGAGGTGTTTAGTGTCATCATGCTAAAAATCTAAAGAGTTCTGTAAGGCCTTCAGAAAAAAGGCTGTGGATGCCTATGAGTCTGGCAAGGGATTTAAAAAGAAATACATCATTCCACTGTAAGGAAAATAATCTATAAATGGCACAGATTTCAAATGACTGCCAATTTGTCCAGGACTGGCCATCCCAGCAAATTCAGCCCAGGAGCAGACCATCTGATGCCAGAAGTCGTCCAAGAACCCCAAAATTTCAATACAGGATCTGCTAGTAAGTTTTGCAACTGTTGGTGTCAAAGTGCATGCTTCTACAATCTGAAAGAAATTACACCAATTTGACCTGCATGGGAGGCGAGCCAGGAAAAAGCCTTTGCAAGACTACAGTTTGCCAATAAGCATATAAACAAAGTCCAGGCCTTTTGGAATAATGTGCTCTGGACAGACAAATCAAAGATAGAGTTGTTTGGTCACACTAACAGCAGACATGTTTGGTGCAGACCAAAGACAGCTTTTCAGGAGAAGCACCTCATACCAACTGTGAAGCATGGTGGTGGAAACGTTGTGGTTTGGTGTTGCTTCGCTTCCTCGGGGACTGGAGAGCTTTCATTCATTGATTCAACTATGAATTCTGCATCATATCAAAGACTGCTTGAAGATAAAGCTTCTTGGCCATCTGTCCGACAGTTGAAGCTGAACCAAACGTGGACCTGTCACCAGGATAATGATCCTAAGCACACTAGCAAATCCACCAAGGAATGGCTCAAAAAGAAGAAATGGAGGGTTATGGAATGGCCTAGTCAAAGCCGGATTTGAGTCTCATTGAAACGTTGTGTGGGGATTAGAAACGAGCAACTGGAAGAAAATTGCATGAAGAGTGGTCAAAAATTCTAGCAAACTTGGTGGACAGTTTTATACAAAATGCCTACAAGAAGTTATTTCTGCTAAAGGGGCAATACTAGCTTCTGAGGGTGTACTTATTTTTCTACAGAAGAATATCACATCTATTGATATTTCTGTTGAATAAATGACTGAAAATTATAATTTTTCTTGTGGTTTTGTTCAGGTAACCTATAACATTTGCTTTTCCAAATCTGTCTAAAAGCCAGCAATTTCCATGGGGTGTACTTACTTTTTCACATGACTATACAGTATAATAAACTGGGTTTGGGTTTTGAACAGTTCATTATAGATTGGCATGAAATTTTCTTTTTTCTCTTTGCCATTCTTCCATCTCTCTCTCTCTCTCTCTCAGTGGCGAGCTCCATGGGGACCCTGTTGGAAATCGACGATGTGGCTAACGTCAGCGCATTCCTATTGGACCGGGTGTCTGGGATACTTTACCTGGGGGCACGAGATACAATTGTTGCTGTGGATACTGCCAAGAAATTACCAAAGTCTCGCAAGGTAAATTAAATTTTGCCTCTTGGATTTTATGAACATTAGGGATGAGACTAAAAGAGAAACTGAGAAACTGTCTACCAGGCAAACAACACTGCAAAATAGGCAAAGATAATTTTCAGAGTACCAAATGGTGGTGGTGGTGGTGGTTGTTGTTGTTGTTGTTGTTGTTGTGTGTTTTTTGTTTGTTTGTTTGTTTTTTGTTTTTTTACATTATAGGATAATTGAAGGTGATTGAAATGATCTATTGTTATTCTGGGTGGTGATGAGCAGTTGCAAAAATTATTTTATTCTCAATAAAGAGCATCACATTATACTTGGTTGTGCTTCCAAATAGTCATCAGGGCAAGAATACTGTGAAAAGGAGATTACTAATCTGATGAAGGCAAATTGTTTTTCATTAAAAAAAAAAAAAAAAAACCTGATGCTAGCTTCAACCAATGACCTCATCTCGTCTTTCTGGTCCATTTCACTAACCAAATTACCCCCCACCTCCATCAACCACCCTTGATTTCCCCCATTTGTCTGTGTATTAGTGTGTGTGTGTGTGTGTGTGTGTGTGTGTGTGTGTGTGTGTGTGTGTGTGTGTGTGTGTTTGTTGCTTTAGTAAAGTCTGGTATCACTATGGCTGTGCTGGTTGCTTGGTGGTAGCATGACTCGCTCTGATATCAGGTTCCATTAAATATCACATGACAGATTTAACAGTGTCATTATAAGGAAGTCACCTCAAAGGCTGCTTCACTGTTTTATGTCTTGCAGGTAAGCCTGTAGGTAAGAGTTTGTCTTCCAGATAAACACTCAAGATGAAGAGTAGCTTGAGTCTGGGAAGTGATGTAAAGCTGCTTTGCAATGCAAATGTTCTTTTCTTTTTTTGTTTTATTTACAACATCCAATGGGTTTAAGATCAAATTATCTGGTTCTCATGTATGTACACACAGTGCAAACAGCTTTGGGTGCTCTCTGGTCAATCTCTAATGATGTTTTAAATCATAGTTGATGGACAATATCACAGACTGATATCATGTATAGATTACTATTTTACTCTTGAGTAATTTAGATTTTCTACTCTGGGTTTAGGAGTCCGCCTGCATGCATGTGATGGATAAATTAATAATGTGACATGCGCAGCCTGCTCCTGTGTAATTACCTCTAATGGCCAAATGAGTATTTGCATATTCATGGATGGCACCGTCTCTTTTTGTTGCAACATGGGACGGTTCTCCTGTACCAGACAATAAGCCTACGTTTAAAAGCACTAAATTCCCCTCTTCTTCCGATCTCTTTCCATCAATAGATTGTATGGAAAGTTCCAGAAGAGAAGAGCAAATCTTGCGTGACGAAAGGAAAGACAGAGGTGAGTTCATGTCCGTAGGTCTTTTTGTGTGTCAGTACTCGTAAGTCACTTAGGAGACTCACTAGCGAGTGCGGTTACTTAAGTGTGTGAATACTCAATTGTGCATCTGCCATATCATGTTTCATACAAACTGTAATTCCACTATAAAGAAATAAATAAATGTATCCCCACTACATTAAAATAGATAGTTTACCTGCTGTATGTAAGAAAGCATAATTAATAGGCTTGAGATTATTCCTCGCTCTGTGTCTCTCTGGGAAGTTTCACATGGGGCCAGCGTGTGTGTGAGCGAGTTAATTAGGCCACTTAGTGGCTGCCGTCTTACAGACCATGCTGTTCAATGGTGATGTTGGGGGGCTGCAGCTGACTGACAGTTGGGAAGAGGCTCAGAGGGTGGCGATCAAAGGGTGAGATAAAGCAAACAAAAGGCATATAAGGCACAGAAAGAAGAGAGGGAGAGAGAGCGCAGTAGTGGGAGAGCCAGACTGAGCCTGTGCACATGCTGTTCATTTGAATTACACACGCACACTTCATTCAAATCACATTGAAATCAGGACCTGCTCCATCCTGATTGGTTTCTCGTTTAAAACATTCCTAGTAGTTCATTCTTGTACTATACCACTATCATTCATACGCACAGTGATTCGTCTTCTTTCCTACTTGCATCTTCTCCTTTGCAATAAAAATCAATGAAAACCTGTCTCAGGATAGTGAGAATAAACAGCCTCTGCCAGGGCCAGTGGGTTTAAGAATTGTCAACGATTTGGGCTTTTCTGCTTATTCATGAGTACACACAGCGATAGTGACGTTCTGCTTTCGAGTGCAAACATGGTAAAGGAGAACTATGCCAGAAATAGATAGGCATTGGATGAATAAACATGTTTTAGACAATAAGTATCTTTACAGTGCAGAATAGCTCTGTTCTGTAATGGTAATGCTCACAACGTTTTTATGAACATAATGTGTATTAAATTATATCTCACCTGTTTTTGTTAGATCTGGCTTTATTAATGCCTTAGGCCACCGATGGTGATGAACAATAGTATTATTGCTTTTTTACTTACAATGTGTTATGTACTACAATATGTATAAGACGATGCACAGATAATGTGTTCTGTGCAATGATAATGCACCTTGTGTAATCCACGTTTTTTGTTTATATCTATATAATTATTAGTTCTTTATAAACCGTAATATATTTCACTCCCTGGTGTCGGACTGTTACTCAGTGTGTGCTCTGCTGTCTCCATCAGGCCGACTGCAATAACTACATCCGTCTGCTGGAGTTCCTGGGAGATGGCCGTATTTATGCCTGTGGCACATATGCCTTCGACCCCCAGTGTGCCTTTGTGGTAAGTGCGAGTGCGCTAGTTTGTTTGCGGGTGTGTTCCTCTCTCCACAACTAAATTGGCTTGGCATGCTCCCACACCCTTTCAAACGTCACATGATGGACATCACCCTGCATGACAAACACACAAAGGCTCATGCAGTCAAAGACACATTGATATGACAGAAATACAAATGCATTAACAGACATGCTCATGAGTCTCCCCACCATTAGAGATATTAAAGTGTAGTGGCAGATGGACTGACGAGTTGATCAACATTCTTCTTGTGTATGACTATTGCCTATTGACTTGCAGGTTTGCCTGCAAGTTTGGATGTCAAGATTTTTGTTTAAAAAACAAAACATTGATTATTTTTTGTTATTTCTCATTCAGAATATCTCAAACTTCACTTTGGAAAAATTAGAGGATGGCAAGGAGAAGATGGAGACTGGAAAAGGGAAATGCCCCTTTGAGCCCAGCCAGCACTATACTGCAGTCATGGCAGGTATGAAACATGCGTACACACGTGTAAGATGATGGCTAGAGGTGAGCGGTATACCAGTATAAAAGCAAATAGCATATTGTGGGTAGGAACATACAAACCCAAAAACAGCTCTGTCCACAGCTTTTGATAAAAATGCACCACCCAAATAAAACACATTACATACAGTACTGTGATAAAGACAGATTATTACTTTAATGTGTGACTGGATCGCCATTTCTTTGCCCTTTCTGAACTCCCATCGTATATTTTAATGAACTTTTTTGGTACACTGCGATATCTTATTGTCTGAATCATAGAAAATATTATCCTCAAATCGGCAACCCCTACTGGTAGTTTTGTTCGCCTTATTCTTACATCCTTCCACTCAGATTCGTTTTCTTCACTCCCAGGGGGAATCCTGTACACTGCTACTACAAGTAACTTCCTGGGCACTCTCTTTGACATCTCCAGAGTAACGGGCATTGACCAAGAGCGGATTCGGACTGAACGGTCCATCAACTGGCTCAGCGGTCAGGCACAGACACATGCAACACGCATACATGCATTTAAAACATAAATACTTTCTGTTTTCGCACAGGTTAGCTTGGGTTAAAGCTTCACATTGGGAAACGTAACTTGGAGGTTTGATGATGAGCACCAATACTGTAGGGCTCATCGCTAAAGAGACCTTTTGCTATTATGGCCTTGAGCAACCTGTCAGCTATAGCACTTGCCTCCAGCTTGGCAAAAACAGTAGGAAAAATGCAAAGTGTGCTGAACATCCCTGTGGATAAATTAACACAGAAAGACCATACATGTAATTTGTAACATGGGCTGAATGCTGTTTTCTGCTTATTTTCATTCAACCTATGAAAAACTATTTATGACCCAGAGTACACTACTACCCTGTATTTTCACATTAGAAAAGTATTACTGTAAGATAATGATTAACACCAATTCCCAAAATGCATCATATGTTCTATTCATTACACATGCACAATGACGCGGTGAGGCAGTCATGAAAAATACAACAGCTTAAAGTGGTAGAATTAAAAAGACCTTTGAACATGGCAAGGTGCATTTACATTAGTACCAGTACAGAACAATGCAGCTGTGAGCAAGTTTTTTGTTGTTGTTTGTTTTGCAAAAATATACATTTTAATAGTCTGTTAAATCTTCTTTTCTTAGATACATCCTATATTCTGAGCCTAGATTGTTGATGAAAGATAATGATTATCTATAGAATGTATTTATTATTATTATTATTATTATTATTATTATTAATAATAATAAACAAATGATTTAGACTTTCATTTCAGTTTTCATTGTATTTATTTATTTATTCCATTTAAGGGTGCATCCAAAATGCCAATGCACCACAAGCAGAATTTGATGTACAGTACCGCCTGTACCTATTCCAAATCAAGCCTTTCTTTCAGTTAATTGAATAACCAATGCTTATTTGAAAGCCTAGAGCACAACTTGGTCTACTGACTGAAATTTTTCTGGCTTCAGACATTTGTAGGACCTGTAATTACTGAAAAGAAAGCCCCCCCCCCAAGTTCACAATAATTGACTATAATGATGCACCCAGTGATACCAGCTCTGGATCCACTGACCAAGATAGAACAGTTACTGAAGATGAATGAACTTTACAATTGCTGTTTAACTTACTACCATGACTGTTCTGAAACTCAGTCGTTTCCCCTGAATGCAGATCCAGAGTTTGTCAGCTCAGCCTTTATCCAGGAGGATGAAAAGAACAACCCAACAGGCGAAGATGACAAGATCTACTTCTTCTTTACTGAAGTGGCCAAAGAATATGACCTCTACACCAAGGTCAAGGTGCCAAGGGTGGCTCGAGTGTGTAAGGTAGGAACTAGACTTTGTTGCGCTTTTTTTTTAAAAATCATTAAGATTTCTTTTGTTCAGAGTTTTTATGCACTGATTTAACTTCTCCTTACTTTGTGGTTAGTTGTGTGCACATTCTAACATTTCTTTTTCTCTCAGTCTGATATCGGTGGCATGAAGACCTTACAAAGACGCTGGACAACGTTCCTTAAGGCTCAGTTGGTGTGTGAGGATCGAGGGAGTGGCCAGCGCTTTAACGTTCTGACCGATGTGTTTACCAAACAGCACCAGCCAGGAGACCCCAGCAGTACACACTTCTACGGTATCTTCACCTCGCAGTGGTGAGTGGGGATCACATCCCATTTAGTTTAAGCTGGACCATAGGTACTGGAATACTACTGGAATTACAGTCCATTATCATACTCATACATCCACAATGCAGTTATATCATTGTTATTTATTTATTTATTTGTTTGTTTATTTATTTGAAAAAATAATGTCACACATCATAACTCTTGTCTGATATTGATTACATTTTACCTCCTTGTTTTATTTTTTTTTATGGTAATTGACCACTTTGTGGTTGGAGCGCTGTACTTTTTATACTGTGTTGTTGTTATTTGTAATGTTAGCAGTAGTATCTGACCCTGTGTTGCTGCTGTTGCTATTGTTATTATTATAGTAGTAGTAGAACTACCTTTTGGCACATTTTAACTGGCACCTCCCCACTTTCTTGCATAATAGCGAAGTGCCTTGTTTACAACTTAAACCCCCCCAAATATTTCTGTTAGATTTTTTTTTTTGTTTCACACTGTGCTGTTTTAACGTAGTTATGATTATCTGTAAATGTTTTTTCTTTTTTCCACTACTGTAATGCTGCAATCTAATCGAGGATACAACTGTGTGCATGTGTGTGACTGTAGGGAGAGGGAGGAAATGTCTGCAGTGTGTGTGTACAGTCTGGAGGACATCACTAAGGTGATGGATGGACCTTTTAAAGAGCTGAAGAAGAGTTGTGAGACCTGGATGAACCCAGAGCCAGTGCCGACACCCAGACCAGGCCAGGTACACATCCACAGTCATACTATACAAATGAACATTACTATATAATCTAAATAATTCTCTGGTCTTTGTTTATTTTCTGAGTATTTTACATTGTACTGATACCCAGAGTGTACAAAATACTTCCCTCATTTACATCCTCTAATACATGTGGTGGTGGTGGTGTTTTATTAAAGAACATTTTTCTCATTCTCTCTCACTTTCTGGCCACAGTGTCTGAATAGCGCTCTAAAAGCAGAGGGCTTCGATTCGTCCCTGAAGCTGCCTGATAAAGTGTTGACATTCATGCGAGATCACCCTCTCATGGAGAACAGTGTAGCGTCAGCACCCCTACTGGTCAGGAGTGGAGTTACATACACCAAACTGGCTGTAACTCTGACCCCCGTCTCCAACGGCAACAGCAAGCTTAATGCTACTGTTCTGCATCTTGGGACAGGTGAAAAATTAAATGATGAAGCAAGAAAGTGTGTGACTGTGTGTGTGTGTGTGCCCTGCAATGCTCTTTGTTACATTACATATATTATACTTTTGCTTTGTATAGATCATGGAGAGCTTCACATAATTGCAGTAGTGGGACCGAATGCAACTCTTCTGCAAGAAGTCCCTCTTTTTCCAGCGTCGGAGCCCATCAACAATATCCTTCTATACAAGGTAAACAAACACAAGCACATATAACAGAGACACAAGGCAGGATAGAAAGAGAGCCTCAAGGCAAAGACTGCTGTTTCCAGAGAGTTAATAAACATACATGGAGACTGTTGAACATGTCCAAGTATTAGATATGACATCGAGTGTAGCGTACTTGAACACATTTCCTAATACCATAAACAATGTGACTTGTCATCAGTCTTATTTTCAAGATAACTATGGTGGTCCTGGTCAGAATTACTGGGTCTCTGAACCCCCAAGAGCCACTTTATTTCTGTCTGACTCCTGATTTTCATGTGAATGTAGCACAAACATGTATACAGAGACAGGACACGCTGTGATGCTCTTTACTCCGTCTCAGGATGCTGCTCTGGTCAGTTCTCCTCATTCTCTGGTGAAGTTGCCTACAGAAGGCTGCTCCCTCTACCCTACCTGTGAAGTGTGTGCACGTGCACGTCCACTTGGCTGTGTGTGGAGACAAAAAGAAGCTGCCTGTAGCCTGGCTGTCACAGAGTGAGTCGCGCACACACGCGCGCACACTCACATGTACTGCACATTTCCTTCAGCACCTAATGCCTTTACAATTGTGCTTACAGACCTGGTGAAGTCCTAAATCCTGATTATTTGATCAGTCACTGTGGAAGGAGTGAAGGTAATACTATATTATTATTGTTACTCAGGGCACCTGATTTGGTTGTTTGATTTTTAAAACCCCAGCTCTGGATACTGATCAGAGGGTCGGGGGTTCAAGCCCCAGCACTGCCAATCTACCACTGTTGGGCCCTTGAGCAAGGTCCTTAACCCTCTCTGCTCCAGGGGCTATCAAGGATGACCCTTCACTCTGACACCAACTCCCTAACATGCTGGGATATGCGAAGAAAAAAAGAATTTCACTGTGGTGTAATGTATATGTGACCAATAAAAACTAAATAAATATAATTAAAAATAATGCCACCTCAGATTGATGCTTTTTAAAATAGTTTAATTGTTATGTTTTGGACTTTACCCTTATCTTTCAAGTATGATGGACCTAAATTACTCCTGATTTAGAAATGTACTGAACTACCATTTCAGAAGTCAATTACAATACTTGATGCTCTTACCATTTTTACAGCCACATTAAAGTATTGTTTTGTGTTTAAGGTGAATCTAATTATTGCCTCCCAACACCCCCACCCCCTTTTCTCAATACAGATAGTTGCTCTAATGAGATGAAAGACCTACATGTGACCGAGGGACTACATGTGTTGCTGCCCTGTGTTCAGGTGTCACCTCGTCCCTGCCACTGGCAGCACCCACCCCAAAGACATACTCGACGCCACCTCTCTGACCTGGAGGTACGGGTCACTTTGGAAAGCAATGGCACTTATATGTGTTTCTGTGAGGAAGCCGGGCGAGAGCAGCCAGCCTGTCCCAGGGCTGCATACAGACTCCTCCTACAGGGGCCCAGTACAAGTTCGAGCATCATGCAAGCATCTAGCCGTCAGTTCATGGCCGGGTACGTTATATTTTTCATCGCTGGCTTTGCAGTTTGTGGCTTGCTTGTGTGTCTGTCACACCGGTATCGCAAGAGAGGAGGAGGTGGTCATTCTTCATCAACCTCAGAAAAGGGGCGCGACCTGTTGCCCTCTTCAGACACGCCCCAATCACCCAGCAGCACCAGTCTCTTCTCTGAGGCGGTTCCCTTTACAGAGAAAAGGAACGGGACGCTGAATGGGCATGGAGGTCAGATGTCTGACCGGAAGTGTGGTTATATTTATACTAATTCAAGTGGACTCAATGTACAGGATACATCAGTGAACCTGGCGGAAGGATTTCCTGGCCGAGAGAGGGTGGGGCCAGAAGTAGAGGAGGAGGGACTAAGGGACGGACTCTGTGATCTAGTGGATGGACTAGGAGGACTGGAGGAAGAACTTGCTAAGCTGCATGTGCTGCGAGGAGCACCATTAGCACAGTGTGAAGAAAGCTCCATCTGAGAACACTTAAACAAAGAACTTACGGCTACAGTATAAAACCGTATGCATAAACACACGTACATCCTTGAGACTACCTGTAAGTTTGTGTGGTAGCTTGTAGCAAATCTGGGAGAGCAAACATTTAAGGAAGTTTGTGAAGACAAATGTGTTGGCCTATGAGACAAACACGCATAAACACACCCATTAAGAAGCACAGTGTGTGTTCATGAGTGTGTGTGTTACTGGCCATACGGATAGAAGCAAACTTTTGTAACTGCTCTCACCACTGTGTCCAGCCTTTGCCAACACAATCACACACTCCATGTACTGATTGTGGCATGTGTGCATGTTTAACCTCTTTCTGAGCTGTTTTTAGCCCAGAACTGAACAATCCAAATCCGTCTTGGACTCTCACAAAGTGCGAAGTCAGACCAAACCATATTTGACTACTAAACACCAAAAGATCCATCAGCTTTAAGCAAAGTTTCTTGAAAGATCTCACACACTCATTGTTCACTAGTAACTCTTTACACTCAGCAGAGATTTCCAGTGATGGGATGGACAACAGAAACACATATGCCCACTGCACGCATGAGGAAAACTAAGAGGTGTTGAAGGACCACTGTGCTGAAAGCAGGGGTATTACGTATACAGTATGGTCATATAAGAGTGACAAGAGAAATCTCACAGCCTATAAAATAAGTTTTAAGTTATATATCTTAATTTATAACTAAAATAAAGTCTTACTAGACTACTGATGACATTCAGAGGAAAAAAAAAAAAAAACTTCCTGCAGTATGTTTTGTAACTTCCTTATAGAAGTCGTCATCTAGGTTGAAACTGTAATCACCAAAGTAAAGCAGGGAAAATATCCAGAAGAAACGTTCTTTTGCCCAAACACAGTGAGAGGTTATGGTCCTACAGAGAAATTAAATCTACACTTCTAACTTGACTGGTTTGTTCATTAGTCATAATGATGTCTATAACAAATATTGTACATGTTTGTGAATATCCCATAAATAATTCATTGTTTATTTTGTAGTGACCATTTAATCCTTTCCACCATTGTAACAGTCTTTAATTGTTGTCTGTTTTAAGTACGTCACTGCCATTTGTCTTCCTGTGATTCCTCTCTTTAGTTTTTTTTGTTGTTGTTAACGTGACAGTTTTGTGTAATGGAAATGTAGCACTCAGGATTCTATGTACAGCCTTCTGATCTTAAACACACAGTCTGTCAGCATTTGGTAGCATGATAATCATAGGTACATATTTTATCATTTAAAAAAAGAACTATTTCCATACCACAATTTACTATGTCTCAAAATTAATGTTATATATTGATTTATTATTCCTGAGTCTTATATTTCCTGTTTTTGCTTACGAATAAAACAATGTTAATGTACAGATGTTATATTCTAAGGTTTTATTTTTATAATTTATATAATAAAGATAAATGTAAATTTCTTTTGAAAAGAGATGTTTGTGTGAGCATGACTGTATGAAAGAATTGTGGTTTGATTTGATTTTTTTTTTTTTAAATAAAATAACCCTGACGGAGAGAGCGTCCACTTTATTAAACCATTAAACAATGTACATAATAAGGAATACATTATTATAGTAATTCTTTGTATTTTCTCACAAACAGTTCTTCAGATCTGTTGTCAGAGGTACACAGGAAAAAACAACATTCTAACATATCAAAATGACCGTGGTGTTTAAAAATCACATGATTTTCTAGTTGTTGACATTTGACTTCTTGGAAGCAGTATTGGAGGTTTGGTCAAAGTGGTTAGGTGCTTGATATGTGGAGTCGCTGGTGATGCCAATTTTCATTGAGAGTCTGGTTGTTCAAAGATTAGGAATATTCTTGCTAATAAATATGTATATAAATATCTATATTATATTCATGTGTGTAATTTGTTCTAAACGTTTATGTATCAGTCAATCAAAGTTAAGGAACATCTCATAGCAGTTTATCTAGGCAGGAAACAAGCAAGGCCTATATCAAGCCTGCTATCAATTGGTTGTATAAATGCCATTGTAGAAACATTTGATCTGACTTTTGTACTAACGACAAAGTAGTCCTTCATCAACCCTAATCTTTTTTGCCAAAGAAGTCGGTTTAATGATGGCTCGATAAACAAGACCCGGCATCATGTGATGGTAAGAAAAGGAAATTTGCTTGTGTATAAGACTGTTTTTAAAGATTGCATGCTTCGCAGAAACCTAACACAGGTGAAACAACACTGTATTAGCACACAACCTTTGATTTCTTTACATGAACAGCAAATTTTCAAGGTATTATACATTTCGGACCGAGTGGACGGCGAGCCAACCAATCATAATGAAGCTGTGTGTGATCCAGTAATTAACACTGCGTGAAGTTTTGTGAAAAGGTTTGGGATTTCACGTCATGTTTGAAGGCCTGAATCACTTAAATTAGCTACATTAGCTAGCGGACTGGATTTGACAAGAAGGTATGAACATGTAAGACTTAATTATGCTTTTTCTTTATCAAAAAACAAAACACACAACAACTACTAATTTAAATACTCTGACTGACTGCTACTATACCCGCATTGTAACGAAGTTAATGTTAGTGACTGATTAATATTGTATACAAGCATTTTTGTGTATTCTAATACCTGTTTCTGAAAATAAAGATACCACGCATGCATGCAGTTAAAAAAAAAAAAAAAAAAAAAAAAACACATTACAAACACGCAAAGTAAGTGGAGGCCTGTTAACGGGTATATTTAGTTTGTTTAGGCTCATTGTTTAGAGAGGCTAAAATCAGTCGTCACAGGGATCTGCTGCTAAAATAAAACTAGTTAGGTTAGAAATCTTTATTAATGCCCTTGAGCGGAGACTCATTTGACGCCAGTATATATCACAAACAATTAAACATTACAACACAGTCAGTCCAAACAATTAGTTTCATAAAATAAAATAAAAACCTCACAGCAGCAGGAATAAAAGACCAAAGTCGCTCTGTAGAACACTGAGGCCATCACTAATCTCTCACTAAATTAACTTTTAAGTCCACTAAAAATACTATATAGTGGATGACCTTCCTAAATCTAAATCATTTTTAATTTTGCCCTTGTTCTCTTTTCCACCGTGAACTCAAGTGAAGCTGGAGTAAAATCAATAACCTGATCATTTTACTCATCCTATTTTTGTCATCCACAGTAATAATACCTCCCCAACAAAGCCCTGCATAAAACAAAACACTGGCCAGGATTCCCTGGTATAAGACAAGAAGAAGCTTCCCATTAATAATAAAACAAAACTTAACTTTCTTGGGAAAAAATCATCTTGATTGAGCCTTCTTGAACATTACCTCTCTGTTCTTTATCAGAGCACTCTCTCGCCAGCTACTGGTCGAAGTGTAAAATAGATTAACTATAATCACATTCACTTGATGGGTAATAATGATGTGTAATTAATTAGCCCTTATGAGCTGAAGGGGGTGAGCAGTGGCAGCATCAGCAAAGAAATATAATTTTATCGGCACGTCAGGATGTTCATGTGTCAAGTTAAAGCGATGTTAGGGTTTAGTTTTGTACTTGTATGCTCACTCATATGGCCTAAAGAACTGAGTTACATATCGAATACCGCCACAAGACGTGTTTAATAAAACAGGGTTAAATAGAGAATTTAACTCCTCACATTTCAAATGGATGTCACTGCAACCTGCAGTACCACATTTGGACACCGAGAGGCGACTTATTATTTTAATCCGAAACGACAGTTTTGTCTTCTGTTAAATGTTTACTGTTGACTGTAGTTTTATCCATTTTAAAACACGTTTTAAATACATTGCGTTTATTTAGAAATTGCCCTCATTTTCTTTTTATAGTGCAGACGAGATTGTGTCCGCCTGATTGGTCAGTTTCTGAACTCATTAGCATTTCCTCCTCCTCTTTTTGTACAGCACACACTTCAAAACTGTTCCTTAAATCTGTGTGCTTTTCTGTTGCAGTTGCTTGAGGGTTTGTTGAGCTATTACATTCTAACAATGCGGTTTA
Organism: Ictalurus punctatus; assembly: GCF_001660625.3. Taxonomy (NCBI): domain Eukaryota; kingdom Metazoa; phylum Chordata; class Actinopteri; order Siluriformes; family Ictaluridae; genus Ictalurus; species Ictalurus punctatus. The sequence continues at coordinate 21,222,118 of NC_030422.2, forward strand.
TATATTTTATTAACTATTTAGTGAATAAAGCAGTATTTGCAGTTATCGTGTGTTGTGTAGTGAAGGATGTCCCTCCTCGTGATTTATCAGTTCAGGTATCGCTTCTCGGCCTTTTGGCTAAGATCAAGTGTAGTATCTGTTCTTATCAGTTTAATATCTGATACGTCCCCTACCCGGGGGCCATATATTAAATTGATTTTTGGAGCAGGGAGATGGAATAGGGGCTTGCTCCGTCCACTCCACGCATCGACCCGGTATTGCAGTACTTCCGGGAACGGTGCACCCCTCTTATGCAGTGAAGAAAGAACCATAGCGAAAATCTTTTAGTATTACTATACTATGACAAGATCAACTGCTTTATATCCGTATCTGTGTAGTGTTAACTTCAAGAAAACCGCCTTTTTAACATTAACATCAGTTTATAGTATTTGCTTTTTAAACTTGCTGCCAATAGAAATAGCTACTAAAACTGCTTCAACAAGAATATATTTTCTGAAAAGTAAAAAAGGATGCAACGCGAGCGCGAGTCAATCAAATCCTTAAATTACGGTTAAGGGTGCAGCGCGAGCTGTCCTTGTGTTCTTTCCGGAAGTGGTCGGTTTTTATTTCATGTCGATATTTAATGTATTGGTGAGAAAACCTAGTGAAGGATCAGACTCTCTGTCCTGTATAGAAGCGCATCTCTTCTCCTGGATCGACTCAAACTGTCAACTGAATGCTCAAGTCAGACTAAAAGAAGAAAGAATCTACTTCCGGGGTAGCGTAGCTCTCATTACATATTCGGGAGCAGTGCATCATGGGAGATTTCATTCTGTAGTTTTATTGTGAAATAAACGAGCACATCGTTAAGAAACGCACTATTCATTATCAGCAGTGTGTAGATTGTCGTGTGTGTGTGTGTGTGTGTGTGTGTGTGTGTGTGTGTGTGTGTGTGTGTGTGTGTGAAATGAGTGAGTAAATGTCACTCACCATGATGGTAAAGAGTGTGTGTGGTTGTAGCGGCGCTCCGCAGTCCGTATTCAACTCATACTTACCTGGTAGAGGAGATACCATGATCAAGAAGGTGGTTCACCCAGGGCGAGGCTCAGCCATTGCACTCCGGTTGTGCTGACCCCTGCGAATTCCCCAAATGTGGGAATCTCGACTGCATAATTTGTGGTAGTGGGGGACTGCGTTCGCGCTCTCCCCTGATTTTGCTGTGCAAAGATAGAGTACGATATATTATAGTTCATTTCTTGTGGAAGTTTTTATAGTAGTCTTAGTGGATTTTAAATTTTGTTGATATAGTTTTGGATTTTAGTATAATAATTTAGTTTCTGCCCATAATATTACTTTTTGGCTACTTACAGTATTGTTCAGAATTATTCCACAGTGCTGATCAATTCTTATATTGTAATAAACAAATAAAAACCTGTTATTAAGCCTCACCTGCAAAGGCTACGGGAGCAGCGAGCCGGAGGGTAGAGGATCTCCGCTGGGCACTGGAAGTGACGGGTCTTGGCCGTGGCTGGAGAGCAGTATGATGGGCGCCTTTGGTAGGAACTCACACCCGATCTTGAAAAAGAGAGGACACTTGAGTGGTTTTTATCTGTTTAGCTTATATATAGAAATGTATTTGGTTTTTTTAGTCATTTATTTATTTATCTATATTTAAATCCGAAATGATTTTATGGACACTTTTATTCATAGTTTTTTTATACACACAATTTTTTTCTTTTAAAATAAGAAATTTGTGGGGGTTTTTAAATCTAACTTTATTTATTAATCACAAATGTTTTTGAAATAAGAAGAAAAAAACTGTGTACACTGTGAATATGAAAAAAGAAAAAAGTGACAATAAAATTTTTTCGAAAGAAAAATCTGTTCTCATCAGTTTAATATCTGATACGTCCCCTATCCGGGGACCATATATGAAATAGATTTTTGGAGCAGGGAGATCAAATAGGGGCTTGCTCCGTCCACTCCACGCATCGACCCGGTATTGCAGTACTTCCGGGAACGGTGCACCCCTCTATACTGTCAATGAAAGATTATAACTGTATGTTTGTGGTGTTAATTACTTACATGGAAGTGGATGTCAAACTCATACGTAGTTTGTTTGTGGAGTTTCTGCATTTAAGATGTTTATCTCACTGAATTCACAATTCACGCTGAATTCAAAGTTCACTACAGGAAGGGATTTTTAATTGTTCATACAGGATCAGTGTGGATTTGTACAAGTCTGTACTTTTACATACATCTTAATTTTTCTGCCATGAAAACCAAACTCGCTACTCCGACTTTTGGCTGCAGTTTTAAACCAAACTTTAAAAAAAAAAAAAAAAAAAAAAAAAAACGCACAGTAAAGTCATTTATTTTCTGTTTTAAAAAATCGTAGAAAGACAGCTGTCTTTGTTGGAAGCCTGACTTATAGCGTGTCAAAATCATTTTAAAGGCTAAATTATTGTATTTTTAAGTGAATTAAAACACGAACTGTAGTTCTACAACGAAAATAATTATTTCTTGCGCTTGGTTAAATTAATTTATCAAACGGCTCAAATTTGTTGTAATATTAATGTAAACTACTAATGTATCAATTTATTATTCATAATCTATTAACCACATCAATCATAATTTGTGGCAGACGGAACTATCAACCCGGAACTATATATCCGGTCTCTCATTGATGGTCGGACAGGAACTTCTGCTTTCATGCGAGTTTTTTTCAGTTCTCTTTGTTCATAGATTGTAATGATATCATCACTTGTATAAAGCTGTTTTCTACCTCAGTTCCTTATTTATTTGGTAATTAAATAAATGGAAGTGAGATTTCTTTTAGAGACGTCGTTTTATTTTGGCTGTGACTCGCTGCCTGCACACCGAGGGGGCGGGGCTAATTGTAGCGAGGCTTTCAAACAACTTTCATAAAATTGTTGAAAAAATATTTTTGCTGACTCTCATTGCTTATCGTGTAGCAATACGCTGCTTCTCCTGGACTGACAGTTGTGATTTTAGTGCACATGCTACAATTACAAAAGCCGTTTTCTGGACAGTGTAGGTCTCCTTTACCTATTCAGAAGCAGTGCATCATGGGAAGTAGTGTACTGTTTTGTTGCTAAGAAAATAGACGACCACACGAATTAAGTGTAATAAAACATGATAATTTTTTTCAGTCATTTTAGGCTGTAGTGTTTTACACTTGTTTGTTTAATATTGTTTGTTTAATATTTAGTGCTATATTTTTCACCATGATGGTAAACAGTGTGTGTTGTGGTGCAGTCGGTAGCCGATGGAAGTATAATTCATACTTACCTGGCAGGGGAGATACCATGATCAAGAAGGTGGTTCACCCAGGGCGAGGCTCAGCCATTGCACTCCGGTTGTGCTGACCCCTGCGAATTCCCCAAATGTGGGAATCTCGACTGCATAATTTGTGGTAGTGGGGGACTGCGTTCGCGCTCTCCCCTGATCTTCATTGTACTAAAATCAGAATTCTGATTCATCTTAAAATGATCGTGGGAATTTAAGGGAAACATTTATATTGTTGGATCACTCCGTGAAAGCTATCATTCAATAGTCATTCAAATGTTTATAAATTCTTAGCAATAAAATATAACTTTACCGTGAATATGTTTAAATATCATGACTAATGTAAGGTGTTACACCTTGAGATATACATATTTCCATAATCTCTTTCTAAATTCTCCCCATTAATTAGTGTCGGAAACTGTGACATTCCTTACCTAATAAAATATTTTTTCTTTCTTTCATTGCTACCCTTTCCTGTAGTAAAAGTCTTCCTCTTTTAGTACAGAAGCTACTTAATAGTTATCCGTGGGAATGGTTGTTCAGGGTCACAGCCCGTTTTGGGTGCCAGGTCTTTTTAAAAGTTGTTTCCCAATGTTGGTGTGTGTGCATGGGTTACTTTCAAACTGGTTTAATAAAAACAAGGTTTCCATTAGTAACAACAATATTTCTTTGTCAGTCAGTCAAGCACAATTAATTTATGGTATTTAAAACAACAACAAAAAACAAACAAACAAAAAAAAAACAGGAAAATGACTAGAATTTAAGTTTAAAGATAAAATCAACATTTTAAGTTTGTAGTGTCCTGTTTTGTGTATGTTACACAAGTTTATTTATAAATCACAAAGGTTGTCTGTGTTCATTGATTGAGGAGAAAAAATCTGTTAAATTGTGAATGTGAAGAAAAAAGTGACAATAACATTTTTTCGAAATAAAAATCTGTTCTTATCAGTTTAATATCTGGTATGTCCCCTACCCGAGGACCATATATTAAATTGATTTTTTTTTTTTTTTTTGACGTTAAGGATGCTCTCCTTGTGTTATTTCCATAAGTGGTCGGTTTTCATTTCATGTCGATATTTAATTATATAATTGCTTGTATTTTCTCATTTGTAAGTCACTTTGGATAAAAATCATCTGCTAAATGAATGAATGTAAAAGTAATGTATATGTGTAGAGACGCATCTCTTCTCCTGCACAGTAAAGTCCCTAGTGTTGAATTAACACCCAGAGTGTTTATATGAGTCCAGTGGACCTATATAAACTCTGTAGGGTGTGAATTCAACACTGTGGGTGTTAAATCAACACTGGGGATTTTGCTGTGTGGACCAACTCAAACTGTCAATTGAGTGCTGAAGTCAGAAGTTGCCCCAAATGACATAATATACACTTACACTTACACTATGCACTATACACTCTGCCATCTAATGTATGAATTTTAGAAGGGTAATATCGTCTCAAATGGCACACCTTTGGTATAGTACTAACCGGAAGTATATGCTGTTTCCCGGTCGAGGGCAAATTACGTCAAACACGCGATGGCGCTAGCATTAGCGAAATAGCCAAACAGATAGCAAAGATGAATTGCTGCATTTTACTGTTTATGTTAATGGTTCATTTTATGCCCAATAAGACCTCGGTCACCGTCAGACGGAGGCGTAATCGTCACAGTCATGCGAATTTTGCTTGCACAATTTAAAATCAACATAGTAAGTTGTGGCTGCTGGCAATGTAAACGTCTTTTTTTTTCGTTCAGCATCTGAGCCTGATATAGCCCCTCCCTTTCCGCCACGTAAGGAAAGCTGCGACCGTTGAGTACACTGAAATAGAAATACACCGGAATGGCCAATCATAGCGGAACTAGTGATAACGAGGCGAGATCGCGGGCCGCCATCTTGCTCAGTGCTACATGGAGTCCATAGTTACTGGTAGCATGGCGTCAGGTCACATGCACCCAAGGAAAAAGCCCAAACTGAACCACGGGGCACAGTGTTTCGTCGTGGATTTTAGGTGATTAATACAATAGCTAAAGGTAGTCTGTAAAGTCACTTGGAAGGTTGTATCACAAGGTAGTGCCTGAGAAATGTGTGGGATTTTTGTCTGAATGTTTTGAATATATTGCTTATTAACCAACCCTCATGGCTTGTAGTACATATGTTAGTCTGTTTGCTGAGGTCCCTGAAGTATATACAGACATTCTGTCATCATTTTTCCCCTCCATTTTCAAATGTTATACATTGTCATGCAAACTTTTTTTATTACAAATCACATCAGTAATGGATAATTTAATAATATGCACATTAATAACAGTATGTATAAATACTGATTTATATTTATGCATATATTAATAATATTTATTATATGTACATATTAATTGAATGGTCAAGAGACTGATTAGAATGAATGGGAATAAAATTCTGCAGATTCTGCACTTGATGAGGTTTTTTTTTTTTTTTTTTTGTCAAGTAATGGCAAATTTTCAACTGACAAACTCAAAATTTGTCCATAGACATAACAGTCAGATATACACTTTAAATATATTTTAAAATGAAAATGTATAATTGGATACTGGAATGAATTGTGTGTTTGTTCATAATCGCGTCTTTGTTCCTCTTGACTTTAGTAAAAGCCATATAGATGTTAAGATTGAAACGGCAGCAAGTACATCGCATGCAGGCTGTGTTTGATCTGGGAAGTGCTGTTAGAGATCATAACACTACATGTAGGGGCCTATCATTGTATGCCTATGAAGGTGAGCCTTGCCACAGATTTGTAATTATGGCATTTATGTTCAGAGTCAACTAATCATTTTCAATAAGTATGGTGACTGATGGTACATGCGGCATTATTCCGCTCGCACAGCCTGTCGAAAATGTGTCTCTTCCATATGTAAACAATGTACACAGCTGTCTCCATGAAACACTGAGCAAGATGGCAGCCAGGAAACCCGCGTGGCGACCCCTACGGCCATTCTAGTGTATTTCTATTTCAGTGGTTGAGTACATGAAGTGTCAATCATTCCACACTTCGTTTTTTCGGTTTAATGAGTGCATCATCCGGGAACTTGTTTGTTTTTTTCTTGGGGGGGGGGGGGGGGTTCAATGTGAACACACTAATCACATTATTTATAAAACAAGTGTAGAACAGGGCATAAATGTGCGATTTGGGACGCGTCGAGTCTACAAGAAAAAGAAACTACTTCCAGGGTAGCGTAGCTCTCATTACATATTCAGGAGCAGTGCATCATGGGAGTTTTCATTCTGTAGTTTTATTGTGAAATAAACGAGCACATCGTTAAGAAACGCACTATTCATTATCAGCAGTGTGTGTGTGTGTGTGTGTGTGTGTGTGTGTGTGTGTGGATATATATATATATATATAAAATGAGTGAGTAAATGTCACTCACCATGATGGTAAAGAGTGTGTGTGGTTGTAGCGGCGCTCCGCAGTCCGTATTCAACTCATACTTACCTGGCAGGGGAGATACCATGATCAAGAAGGTGGTTCACCCAGGGCGAGGCTCAGCCATTGCACTCCGGTTGTGCTGACCCCTGCGAATTCCCCAAATGTGGGAATCTCGACTGCATAATTTGTGGTAGTGGGGGACTGCGTTCGCGCTCTCTCCTGATTTTGCTGTGCAAAGATAGAGTACGATATATTATAGTTCATTTCTTGTGGAAGTTTTTATAGTAGTCTTAGTGGATTTTAAATTTTGGTGATATAGTTTTGGATTTTAGTATAATAATTTAGTTTCTGCCCATAATATTACTTTTTGGCTACTTACAGTATTGTTCAGAATTATTCCACAGTGCTGATCAATTCTTATATTGTAATAAACAAATAAAAACGTGTTATTAAGAAAAAGAAATTTATAATCCTTAAAATGAAGTTTTCTGTAAGAAGACACCGCACAATATAGACAGCTGCATGATTATAGGCCTACCTCTGGTTCTGTCTTGCCAGTTGTGACTCACATGAGTAACAATTTTATTTCTTTTATTAAAACAAATCCAAACATTTAACATATTTTTAAGCTATAAAAGAAGCTCTAAATAAATGTATTTTAGATCATATGGAAAAGTAAAGAGAAAAGTAATGTGACCTTGAAGTATTCCAAAAATAATCAGATTACATTACTTTCATATTGTGATACTTGGATTGCGTTACATTAAGTAATTTGTAACCGTAACGGAATACATTTTTAAAGTAACCCATCCAACCCTGGCTGTGGTATAAATAGGTGTAAACTGCTGAATGCAATTCCATTATACAATACAGTTGTGCTGAGTTACAGCAGATACAAAACTCAGCTAGCTAGTGATCTATGATTGCATTGAGGGTGGTATAAGCATGAGAAAGCTTAAAGAGGGATAGAAAGCTTTGGGACCTTTTGTGTTTGAGCACAATGTACAGATGAGGGTGTAAGAGAGCTGGACAGGCTAAAAGACTAAAATGCTTATGCAACTGTCTTTTTAGGTAGAGATGAATTTCTACTGATATTATCCACGAGCAGTCATATAGTATTGTGAACAATGTAGGAAACTGTTAGCCAGAGTGAAAAAAGAATATATATATATATGAATGTAACTATATATCATGAAAATATTTGATAGTTGTTATTGAGAAGATGGCAGTAACAAGGTATAGATATTAAAACATTAAATAAAGCACAAATACGTAGTTATTTGTTGCTAAATTGCTGCTTTATAGAACTTACATGGACACTTTAACAGATATGCATTAATGAATTTGTTAGATTAATGTCATTAATGTCTGATTGTTTATAATGTTTTATAAGACGAAGGTAATGAGAGAGTGGTCATCCTCTGCGGGTAGGTACACAGTAAGGTTGAAATGACAGCTGCAAGTCTGACAAAAAGATACATATGGTACAGAGTGAGGACAGAATGCCTATGAGTAGCAATCTACACTGGAAATATGTGAATGTTTTTTAAAATGTGTTCATTGCAAACAGCTGAAAGTCTGTCAATTTTGACAGTAAACCTGATTTGCAATGGGGGTTGAATAATTTTGATTGCAACTGTACATGCTTCTGTCACCATTACTGAATCATGCTTCTGAAATAAGGCTGACAAGTGCTGATCATTCAGGAAACAGTGAACCATTCTGTCATGCAGCATTCTTAATTTTATTACTAGGGTTGCTACTACCACCAATTTCGCTAGATGTAGAAAATCTGCATATGCCTATATGTGGCCACTTGTAGTGGCCTCTCTTTAACTCCCTCTCTCCTTCTGTCACGCATGTTTGTAAACATGGAATTAGTTTCCAATGGTATGCTGATGATAAACAGTTGTATGTTTCAGCAAAGCCAGATGACTTCATAAAGTTGAAGAATGTGTAAAAGACATTAGACGGTAGATGATTATTAACTTCCTTTTACTTAATTCTGACAAGACAGAAGTACTTGTACTAGGACCACATGTAGCTAGAAGTAAGCTTTCGGATTACACAGTAACTCTGGATGGCCTTTCTGTTTCATCATTTGCAGCAGTAAAAGACCTTGGTGTGATTTATTGACTCCAGTCTTTCATTTGATGCTCATGTAGATAATATTACTAGGATAGCCTTCTTTCATCTCAGAAATATTACTACGATAAGAAATATAATCTCACTACATGATGCATTTAGGTGTACAGTCAAAAATTTATGAGTACAGTTGTATTTAATAATTTTTTTTAGACATGGTAACATAAATGTGTCACAATATAACGCACAAGTAGGCATGAGAAAACTTGAGCTTGTTAATTATGACAGAATTTAGGAACATGTGAGCCTTGACAAATTAATTTACCTTCTGATAAACTAAGTTTAATATTTTGGGTTAATTTACAGACTGTAAGCAAAAAAACAACAACCAGCTATTCCACCTTGTAAACAAATACACAAAAACTGAATATTCAATCTTTGAAGTCTGCTCCTCTTAAATATATTTAAAGATACACTATTGGGCTGGAGCAAACTCTTGAACTGCTCTGCGTATATTGTGCATATATCTGAATAATCTCATATAGGATGTGAATGGGTGAGTTCATTTATCTGACAGATGCAAAGCGCTTTAGTTTAATGGTGTTCATTACTGATGCTCCGATCAGGATTTTTACCGATTTTTTACTGATACCGATTTCTTGTCAGGTTGATCGATGGATACTGATCCAGATACCAATCTTTTTTTTAAAGCTTTAATCAGGAGGTCTGTCATAAACAGTTAAATGTAAGCTCTCTGCTCATGGTCACTGTTAATTGAATTAAAATAATATCAATGAGAACTACTGTTGGTTAATTGAGAAATAAACAAGCATAAAATATTTATTTTTAAATATCTTAAACAATAAAGAGTCCTAATTCAAAGTAGACTAACACAAGCATGATCCATATTAGGAAAAAGAAGGCTAATAGCCTTCTAAGGAAATAGCTTACTAAGCTTAATGTCAAATTTATTTTAAATGCAACCCATAGTAATTAAACCTCATTTCATCTTATTTTATTTATATTTTATGAATTTATTATATTCATTTTTATATTAAATTAAATATTTATAATTAAGCACATTTTCTTTCTTCATTTTATTAGTTTTTTTTATTTGTTTGTTTATCAGTTGTTCCTTTTAGATGGGTTCCCACAGTACGATGTTCCCATGTCTGCTGATAATATTGCGTTTTTAGGAGGATTAAATCAAAACATGAAAACTGGAGTGATAGTGATATCTGGCAACAGTCAGTTTAAATAAAGTGAATGTGCTGTCTATTAGAGTTGGTGAAGAGAGAGCAGCAGCAGTATGTTTACAGACTGAACAGTTTCTACTCTTGATTATGATTGGTGAGGAATGATTTAATAAAGAATTTTGAATTACACCCACCTTGTAGAGTTATCATTATTATTAATTTACTCGCTATGGCTACACGAGCATGTCACAGTCGCAGGTTCGGGTCATTTTGCGGGATCAATAAAAGATGGCGGTTTGTGAGATTGGGAAGTTGAGAGAAGCAGATGATGTACAGTGTTACTCTTGTCATCATAATAGCTTCTCTGCAGTATTTACCCACTTGTTTGGTTGATTGAGGTGATGAAAAGCATTGTGAAAGTAACTGTTGCGCGGTGTAGATGCATTTTGGAGTTGTAGTTTTTATTCTGATTGTATTATACGACTCCGAACACGTCACTCGCACTGGTGCAAGTAATATATTTTTTCACAGTCGCAAAAAGTACTTTTCAGTTGCACATGCGAGTGATATGGTCGCACCATAGAGCCCTGTGGATGTTCCAGTAGGAGCATAAACAAACTCCAGAATTTAGCCTAGAATGCAGTTGCAAGTGTCTTTACTAGAAGCAGAAACTATGACCACATCACCTTGATCTTATCCACACTGCATTGGCTACCAGTAAAATTTCGCATTGATTATAAAATACCACTACCAACCTATAAAGCACTGAATGATCTCACGCCACAGTATCTAAGTGAACTTTTGGTCCTCTATGATCTGCCTTGCCTACTTAGATCAAAAGGTACAGGTTATTTGTTTTTACCTCGAATACTGAAGGCTACAGCAGGGGGAAGAGCTTTCTTTTACAAAGCCCCACAGTTATGGAACAACCTTCCAATTAGTGTTCGGGACTCAGACACAGTCTCTGTGTTTAAGTCTACGCTGAAAACATTTTTGTTTACTCAATCTTACCATGAATAGACTTTCTTTATGCAAAGTACACAGTTCTATCCATCAAGGAATAGTAAGCATGTCTAATAATCTCTCCCTCTCTCCTTCTGTCGAGCCACACATGATTTTATGGAGATGCCAGTGATCCTGACCCTTTCTGCTCCCCAGACGTGCCTGATCCATCCTGATGCCCTACCTCTGGATGGAGCTCTCATTAACTGGCGACTACAGCCTGGAGATTGCTTAGGATGGTACCACTTGAAGTACCAGGGAAATGGTTTTGGAGTTCAATTCCACATGGACATTCTCGGTGTGGTTGCTGGGACTACGGTTTCTACTATGCTCTTGGGACTGCAATTACCACATGCAGTTTTGCACTCAGGTCTCCTTTGGTGAACATTGGATTAGTTCAACAAAACAGACTTCATATAAAAACCATAATGAACTTTCTTTTACTTTCACACTCTCCGTTGTTACCCAGATGAGGATGGGTTCCCTTCTGAGTCTGGTTCCTCTCAAGGTTTCCTCCTCATATCATCTTAGGGAGTTGTTCCTTGCCACCTGCTTGCTAAATAGGGATAAATTCACACACTTAAAATCGGTAATCTGTGTTTATATGTTCCTGTAAAGCTGCTTTCAGACAATGTCCATTGTTAAAAGCACTATACAAATAAAACTGAATTGAACTGAATAGTTCCTTGACTGCCTTAATTAAGGCTACTCTGTCTTTCAGCAAAAAAGCTTGTATAGTATGCGAGTCCAATTTCATGCCAAGGAACTGCACAGACACTCTGTGCTGGAGTCAAATGGTTCTTCTTGTAATCGACTTTCCTTGCAGATAGTAAATAAGGAGCAGTTGTCACTAGCTGCTGAGACTATCCATTTATTAAATAGCCGTCTAAGCAGGAAAGTACGCCCAAACATGGACACTGTAAGGACTCTAGGGCATGGTCGTCAAAGTGGGGTATTTGATTTGATTTTTTTCCCTTTCACTCTGTCAGTGCTGTTACAACTCTTTCAAAGTTGTTATATTTATTATTGAGCTCCTATAGTTATTGGTCAGTTGAACTGAATGGGTTTAATCTAAACCTGAATAACTTTAAAAACAAGTACGCCTTTAAATACTGTCAAATTGGAATGAAAGAAAGAATTTCAGGAATTAAAACATCTGGCTGTAATAAAATGCCTAAATATTACTGTACACATTTAAGTAGCATTATGAGCCTAATATATAAATGGTTGGGTTATGTTTGGAGAAATTGTATGAAACATGTTTTACAGTTAAGGGGTAGCTGTAAAATGCAAAAGAGAGAGGAGAACTGCTCTAGGGTGACTCGCACACACTTCATAGGTCTTAGGGTTACTCCCTCTCCCTTGTGGTTTAGCTGCCTCAGTTGCGCACCCATTCTTACACACTATCTTATGTACTTCTCTAGTTTCAGTTACATCAAACCTTTACACTAGTCGCTTTAACAAAGCGGTTTAAAACAAACAAACAAACAAAAAACTTCATGATAATTCTCCTCTGCTTCTCCATGCATTCCCAGTAAACTCATTCAGTCAGCGAGAACTCAAACCCTCACGTGACAGAAACTCTTCATTTATGCGCGAGGCGGCTTCCAGATATGCGCGCGCACCACGTACACATAATAGTAAGAATACCTTTACAAAGAATGACTACAATGTTGTCGGCTATCTGTTTTTGTCTTAAGAACGCTTGAGCCTAATCGGGTGAGTAGTCGAAGCATCTGCTATCTGCTTTTAATATTAAAGGTTTGATCATTCCGAGGTCCCCGGCTCGCCAAAATATAGAGAGTGTACTGTTTTGAGGATCTGTTCAGCATCTACATGCTAGCCTTATGCAAGTCTTTAGCTTCTAGTTTACGGTAACTGCTCGGTGAAAGCTTTCCTTTTGACTAGAATAAACAGCAAGACAACGACAGTCTCTCACAGTTTAGATAAGTCTAAATCCGCGGCACTGTTTACTGACAGACCGGCTGAAGAACCTTCACATTCTCGCTGTCAAAATAAGAGTATCCGTGTTGTACAGAAGGTCGTCTGAATAAATAAACAAAAATTGACCAATGTAGAACAAGACCTGCATTCTTATGCTCACTTTAACAGCTAAAAGCTAAAGGTAAATTTTCTACAGTATTTACTAGCTTTAGAAAATGTTGTTGCGGTTCAATAACAACAACTTTTCAGGGTACAGCAACCATTACCTCTCTCTCTCTCTCTCTCTCTCTCTCTCTCTCTCTCTCTCTCTCTCTCTCTCTCTTTTTGTCCCCCTGCCGGTACCCGTATTTCGCCTAAACTACCGGTAAATAGCTGTCTGTATACGGATTTAATAAAACAAACAAAACATTAACACTGTGAAACCGTTTTGTCCTATTTTGGTTATCGGCAACAAACACGGAGCACAAGCGCACTGTGATAAGATGTTGTGGTGTTGCAGTCTGGCTCTGTCTTGTCTTACAGAGAGCTCGTTTACATATACAGAGCAACAAGGTAACATTGTTTATAACTTTTTACAATCTCAGATGAATCTTCTACCACCTGGCATTCAGACAGTGAGCTGTAATAGTTAAAGGTGCAATAGCCAACATTTTTTATTTGTTACTAGTAAATAATATGTGGGAAATGATGTAGAAATGATTGAAAGAAAACAAAAAAGTTTAAGGCACTGTCTCAGAACAAGTGTATTGTTCTGAGACATATTGTCACTTCATGTAGCCACGTGATGACAGTGATGGTGATGTCCCAATCCAGCTGCATAACATAACCATAAATCAGCCTTGGCCACATAAGACCACTTCTCAGGCAATATATGGAGCAGACTGATGGATTATGTTGGCCTGAAATTGAAATGTTGTGTTGGCTGCATTTGAGCTGTTTTTATTCTAGATCCTAAATGATATGATGCTGTTAATATCATACCTCCCCCTTTTAAAAGGACTTGTCTCAGCAGTGCATGACCAAAGGCCTAAACTGATTTATTATTTAAAGAAGTCATGTGTGGGGTTAGTGGAACAAAGTTCATGCGAAGAAGTTTGGTTAATTTGTTAAAAGGTTCTTTCCATGTGCACAAAGCAGGTTTCATGTAGTTACTTTGTGCATGGGCATTAGAATTTAGCCAGTGACTTTCATATGGCAATAACACACCTTCCCAAATAAATGAATGAGTGAATGATCTACAGGTATATTGTATTTCAATCTAGGTTTGTAAGCATATCAGCAAATATGTAAAATATCTGTAGGTATTTTACTGTGGAAATAATTTCCTTCTCTCTGTTTCCCTTCAGCATTCCACAGTAGTGATGGCTATGCAGCAGGAGAAAAAACACCAGCTAGTTGAGGATGTGGAAGCTCCAGATGGAGGTTGGGGCTGGGCGGTGGTGGTTGCACTCTTCATGGCTTCAGCCCTGGTTTTTGGGCTCATCCGCAGTCTGGGGGTTTTCTTTGTGGAGTTTGTGCAGTACTTTGGGGAGAGTGCTCAGGCTGTTTCCTGGATAACCTCCATAGGAGTGGCTATGCAGCAATTACTGAGTGAGTGACACTACTGTACATGTGCAAGTGCAAACCTGGGCCTCTTTTATCATGCTGGATATGAACAGAATGATTTGTATATAACTGCTAATAATAATTGGCTTTTACACAGGAAATGTGGTCTTCATGAATATGAACTTGGAAAATGCTCATATCATACTCATGCTCCTGAGTGTGTGTAAATCTACATATAAGAAAATTAACTAATGTAAACCTTGAGTTCAAATCATATTGAACTCAAATCATATAATTTGAATGGATTACTGCACTTTTTCTATATGGACTATACTGTCGAGTATAAATTGCTTAATTTTTTATTATGTTTACAGCATTACAGCTTATCCAGAGCAACATATAGAAGTGTTTTAGAGTCTCTATTAAAACACATCCTCATGCTAGTTCGCTAGGTTAGGGACTAGGAATACCATTCGAGGTAAATTTCTGAAAACCTGTCATTTTATATTATTAGCATTAATTAAAGAACCTGAAAAATAAAGAAGGTGAGCCAACACAAACCCATACATTAAGAGAAATAAAACTAATCATTTAATTATAACAAAAAAAATGTTGCTGTTTAAATTGAGGATGAGTCGGTCTGTCTGCGCATAGCCGTAAGCTGTAAACAAATGCCTCAGCTGATGGAGGATTTAGTGCTCACTTATTATTATAAATATTATACTATATTATGAAATATTTTATCAGCATAGGAATTAGTAAAAAAAAAAATCCACTTCTGCCTTTCAGCCTGTACCATCATTGTTCATTTTGATCCAAAATAACTTCAACTTCTGCTTTTCAGTCTTTAACCTCATTGTGCATTTCAAGTTAAAATACATTCCCCTTCTGGTTGTTCATTCTGGTTGTTCATTCCCCTCATTGTTCATTTGGTGCTTCTAGTTGTCTGTGCACTGTATGGGTGATGAACATATGCATGAGTACAAAGAAAATCAGTGTTTTTGAAACTTTTGTAAATCTGGGGGAAGTTTTTAGTTCAGTTTCAGTTAGTGTGGCTGACAAAAAACACAATTTTATGAGCCCCAGTTTTTGTCAACGTGAATAGGACCTGTATAGCTATATTTATAGGATATATTAATATACACATTATAGTCAATGGTCTTTGCTATATAAGCTTAATTATACATGTATATGTGTAGGTCCTATAGGCACAGCTGCTTGTAATGCATACGGGGCTCGTCGTGTTGTAATGATCGGAGGTGTTCTTTCTGGACTGGGATTCATGCTGGCTTCTCAGGCTACAACACTCACACACCTCTACCTGACCATGGGACTCATTTCAGGTAACTACTATTTTACATTCTGCTCAGTTATATATGTGTGTTTTCTGTGCACAGAAAAGTATCTATTGCATAATACAATTAACCCTCTCTCTTTAGGGTCAGGCTGGGCTCTAGTGTTCACCCCTACAATAGCCTCTGTGATGGAGTATTTCAGCACTCGGCGTGCTCTAGCCATGGGCCTTGGCTTCACGGGTGTGGGTTTATCCTCCTTTGTGTTCTCTCCACTTTTCCAATACCTGGTAGACTTCTACGGGTGGCGCGGGGCACTCCTGATTCTTGGTGGTCTCAGCTTCAACATTGTGGCCAGCGGTGCCCTTATTCGACCACTCAGACCCACTAAAGTTGTGGAAATGGTACTTATTTATATTCCTATTTGGAGATTATCTTTCTGTAAATGTTCATCACTACAATCATGGCCATGTGGTAGAGACTTTTGTTGAAAGTTAAGGTGATTCTTTTGGAAAACTGGGTCCAAGTTAAGGCCTTGGGCACGATTATTGCCACGTCTCATTCTTCAGTGCACACATGCAAATACGAGGCTTATTAATGAATCTTGTGCAAATATAATCTGTCCATATATAATCTCTATATACAGTAAAACACAACCGATTACACTATATAACTTTCGCCACCCCAAGCTAGGCAGTGCAATTATTATTCCAGAGTGTTTTACACATGGTTTAAATAATAAAAATGAGGTAAGCAGTGCCATTCTGTTGTTTTTGAAATCCATAATTCTCTCCCTCTCTTCTCCTTCTCAGAGTAAAAGCAACAGTGTGTCTGATAACTGCAGGTCTTTCTTTTCCCGTTCCTGTCAGTATTTTGAGCTGTCACTGCTCTTGCATCGAGGCTTCATCATCTACAGCTTGGCTGTCACATGCTTCAACGCAGGGTACTTTATTCCATATGTCCACCTTGTGGCCCACAGCCGCCTTGTGGGCTTCAGCGAATTCCAGGCTGCATTTGTCATTTCCAGCACGGGTGTGACAGACATTTTGGGGCGTGTGGTGTCCGGCTGGGCCTCGGATTTGAGGCATTTGCGCTCGCTCCACCTACTGACCATATGGACGGCTTTAGTGGGTCTGTTCCTCCTACTGCTGCCCCTCTGCTCACTACAAGGGCACTATGCGGGTCTGCTGACAGTCAGCCTGGCATATGGCTTCTGTGCCGGTGCTATGACCCCACTGGTGTTTTCTGTGGTGCCAGAGATTGTGGGCATGGATCGTATGGTCGGTGCGCTAGGACTCCTGCAGCTTATTGAGAGCGTAGGAGGCCTACTTGGAGCGCCACTATCAGGTAAGCAGCCATTCTTTTATGCCTAGACTGGTCGCTGTATGAACTAGTTATTGAAACTTTGTGCTGCTTTAATTGGTGATATTTGTCGTGCAACATACCACATACCTAATGCCAGTAGCATTAGTTTCTTTACAGTTCTGCAGGCCTGAATAACTATAGCTTTGATGTGGTGACAGGCTTAGCTAGTGTAGTGTCTGTAATAATAGATCCAACCATCACAACTTTGCTCAAATGTAGATAGTAATAATCACATTTAATACCTATTTGGCAGACTAACTGAGGCATGATATGATTCTGCATACACCCTCGCCTAAATCAGATTCTTCTGGAAGGTTTGTGAAATGGCGCCTGAACTGCTTTAACAGCTTTTCTATTCAATCAAACACAGTTGTGTTCTAATGTTAGGACTTGTTTAAATCCAAGTGATGCCACGTATATCCATGGCTGGGAATCAGCGAAAAAGCAAAAGGTCTGTGGTCTTATTGGGTGGGGTGTATGGCTTAAATCTTCTTTCTCTGTGAATACAGATTGAAAGCCAATCAAGTGCTTATGTTAAGCTGGTTATAAATGTTATGTATCGTGCTAATGATACAATGGAGACCTGTGCTGGCTGAGAATTGGCAACAATGAACACTTTTGTGGAAAAAAATAAATATTTAAAGAAATAATAATCTAGAATCATCTCTGTATGATGACCCAGTAATGTTACCACATACAATTTAGAGGGAATTTATTGCAATTTAAGACATCTTAAACTATAAACTACATTTATTATCATAGCACTGTAGCTATGTGTAACCACAGTATCATTTTACCTTAAATAGGGATGAGTGTGATTACTGCAATGTTATGATGTTTGTTGTAGTTATTTCTCTCTGTGTATTTCTGCTCCCCTCTTAGGCTGGTTGAAGGACCTCACAGGTTCTTACGTATTTTCCTTTGTGGTAGCCAGTGTGTTTCTCTTCTTGGGTACCATAATAACAATGACTCTTCCCTATTTCTGTACCTGTACCAACCCCCTGCCCCTATCACTAAAGAAGAAGACTAAAAATGAGTCCACTGAAGCTGATCCACTTAAACAGGTTTTACCTGTGGACTCCATAGAGAATATACAAAACCCGGATAGGATTCCAGAAACACTCCCGTCTCAGAACCACCTAACAGAAACAAGTCTGGAAGTGAAAGACGCACCTCTCAGTGCAAACCGGACAGAAAGTGGGGCTACTTGCTGATTGGCTGGAGGAGCAGTATGGGCTTCCCATAGGAATCATATTGACCAATTATTCTTTTTACTGTGAAAGAACTCATTGTTGGACAGCATTTACAGAGAAACTGTCAATAGCAGGTAAATCTAAACCTGACAAAGAGCCATCATTAAAGAAAAAATTGTATACCACCTCAGCTCCCTTTGGGAATAAAGATCAAGCCAGAAAACTGCGCCAGTTGTAGACACAAATTCATCTTTGTTAGAATCTTTATATGTTAATTGTTATTGTTTACACCTAAACCAACACTGTATACTCCTATGCAGCTTTGCTTTATTCTTTCATACCAATCAAATATAGGAAATTGCTAGGAACTACAGGAATCCACAATGATCACACAAACCACATTAAAAGTGTACCAGATCACATTTTTGCTGACATTTTATTGATTTGCTGGCAGATTATTGGACGTGTTGTTGAACATATCTCACTATATATCATGTTGCGCCAACATCAGAAACAGTTCCACATTTAACTCACAGTATGCTCTGTGTTGCAAATAGGAAAAGACTGATGAAATCCTACACCACTGGTTCCCCTAAGCAGTCCAGAGATCAGCTGAGCAGTGTCAGCTGCATGGGGTCCTCTGAGTATGTAGTAATTGTGATCACTGAGCTACACCATGCACTTCATCTATTGAAGTGTTCTAGGTTCTAGTTTTTTAATGTCAGTATGAATTTGAAGAAGAACTTGAAGCATTGCAGATTTCATGAGTTTACTGAACCAGCAGCAAGAAGACAAATATTTTTACATACCATAACTGTTTAATTAATTCTGAATGTCATGCTCAGTACTCACAGGAATTCTAGCTGAATGTCACAGCATTCATTTGTTTTTCACACTGAATTTTTTTTCCCCATATGGGAAATTCCCATATCACTGTCTACCTGAAAAAAAAATGCTGCATTTTTGGTCAGAATTGTAGGCATGTAGACATGCTGTGAAGATGACCTTTACCCTGGCATTAGCAGAGGCACGTTCAAGGGACACAAGTTTAGTGCTGTGTAATGAGTAACCTACTTTCATTATTATACTTTTAAAAATTTTAGGCGATAACATGCCTTTTATAGCCCGCATATTATACTGATTTTTTTTTTTTAATTAGGATTTTTAGGTGTCTTTTGGCCATATATGGTGGTCTAAATTTGTTTGCATAAGATGTAGGTATTATGGTGTGGTGGATTATGGTTTAAGTTTTTTGACATCTTCCAGTTGGCTTAGTTAGAAAGCAAATTTAACACAGAAGTCTCATGGCCTTTTAAGGACATTTAAACTGTGGCATTATAAAAATGTTCAAACCTTTTTTTTTTTTAAATTCTACTAGGAGTATTAAAATAATAATAATAATGATAATGATAAAATGCAAAATAAATGTTTGAGGTTTAAATGTACGTTATGTTTAACTTTAGCAATTTCTTTTAATTATGTGTTCATATTTTGACCATGTAAAGCAAAGCTGAGAGTTTTCACCAGTGAGACATTCCGTTGTATTACTGATATTGCTTATAGAAGAACAGATGTAGCGCTTGCTAGTTGGTTATCTTATTCACAGGTCTACAGGTGGACTCATGAGCAATTTGGTTAGATACTTGACAAAGTTGTACATATTTTAGCCAGCCATGCTTGTTACTGTTATTTTACATCAGTGGCTGAACAAAATTAGTTACTTATTTAACATTATTTCAGGTTCTCTGAGGTCACTGCAACAAATCTGTTGAAATCATCAAATTAAACATTATGTGTGCTGAATGACCAAACTATTTTTCAGCAGTTAGTCTCCAAGGCCCTGCACATTGCATTTTGCTATCTTATGTCTTACTATTCATTGTAATTCATGTAATGCTCATGATTAAAAACAGACATAGGGTTATTATATGGTGTATAGGGGTTATTTAATTGGATATTAGCAGCCTGATTTGACATTCCCTGTCACAAAACAGGAAGTAGATCAGAGTCTACTTCTGGTGTGCATCCTAAGAGATTTTTGTAGCCGTGTGTGAGCCACTGAATTATTCTGAAAGCTGTGTCAATGTCTTTGAGCTCTTAAAAATAAACATATGAGCCTTAATCTACTTCAGCCATTAGCTCCTCTACTGCAAAACACCAGGTATACAAGATCAGTAAAGTAAACAGGGCTGTATCTGGTACACATACTGGAAACCTCTGAAACTGGGAACCTTCAAAAAATGAAACCTTGGAATTTATTTCATAAGCATCCCTAATAATTGCTGATGCAGTATGCATGCTTGCATATTAACCCTAACCCAGGAGCCTTTTTAATTAGCTGTAAATCCTTATTTGATAAATTATTCCATACCTTATCATTTGACGTGAAGTTGTTTTATTCCTTTTATAATAGATCATGTTTGTTTGTGTGTGCGCACGCAAACACTAGTAGCTAATGAATTACTTGCTGTTGTCTTTTTAAACAATTTTCTTGAACACACCTCAGGGTGCATGGAATTCAGTTGATGTTTAAAATAGCCGAGTTGTTTTGTCCCTGTCTGATGACATCACGTGCCTCTGCTTTTGATCATGACTACATCTACTTGATTACATTTGATTGTGGGTTTAGTTCAGGTTTGTTTTTGTTTAAGACGTGTACAATTACGTTTGAATTAATAAATTAAATTTTAATACACAAAATCCAATATTTTATATTTTGTATTGTTCAAATTTATTCCAGAATAGCTTAATATACCCTTGATTAAATAAAAAGCTTGATAAGGTTTTTTTTTTTTTTTTTTGCAATTGTATTGTTTAAAGAGTATATCACTGATATTACTCTGACGATGCTTAGGTGCAACAATTAACTACATATCATCGAGGATCAGTCATTTGGGACCTGTTAGTTGCAGGTTGTTGTCTACAACATGATGTCTGCATAGTAATCACTTCTGGTACATCTCTGAGCTAAAAGAAGACACATGAGCAAGCAAGTTTATTTTTTCTACTGTTTCACTGGGAAAATCATGTATGAATCGTTTGTTTCCCTAAACAAGACATGCATAGATGACACAATGCTTATGTAACAAAAAATAAATTGAGAAAAGTAATTTTGGAATTTTGGTCATGAACAGAAAATGAAAAACACTTGCAGGGAATTTACAATTAATCTATGACTAATGCACAGTTTGGAGAAGAAGCTGTGTTTCCCGAGAAGGTGGAATTAAAACAAACTGTTCGGACTGAAATATAATCCAATCTATGAAATTGAGGGATATGAGATCTCTCTCAAAACATACAATAGAAATGTGCTGTATTACTTTCATTAAAAAAAAAAACAAACAAACAAAAAAAAAAACACCACAAATATGAATTGAAACCATGATCAGTATAATTTGATGAGACTACCAAGAGCTGACTGGCTTCACTCAGAGTCCTTTTACACAGTCCTGATACCAGTGTGGTTAAAGAGAACGCTGGCGAACACAGAGCAAAGCTAAACCTACAGCAGCGCAGTGGCATAGCAACACTGCTAATCTGAAATGACCTAATGGCCTAATGAGGTTCAGGCTCAAAGGTCAAGCGTGATAACATTCCATAGCTTACAGAGTTCATAAATGATTTCTCTTTGTGTGTCACAGCCAGGTGATGACCAGGCAAAAAAGCAAGACACACTTAAGAAATAACACTAAATCTTCCAGCCCATGTCTGTATAATGAATATAGTGAGAGAAACAGGCACAGTCTTGCACCTGGTGGTGGTTATGGGGTTTTAATATCAGCACTGCGCCGTTTCAGCTTCTCTGGGTTGTTGGAAGCCATTTGGGAGAAATCCCTAAAGATATCATGATAGGTCTCATCACCTGCAGAGAGAGAGGAGAGAAGGAATGGGGGGGATTGGAGTGAAAGAAACAGAATGGGTTGAATTAATGAGCATAAACATTTCCACATTTTCATACATCAAATTTATAATGAACATTTGCAACACATTTTTCTAACGTCAGGTTAAACGCAGGCTCCAGTTCTGCTGATGCTCTGACCTGCACAGATTTTAATTTCCTCAACTTTCCAACAAACCTGATCCAAGTCAAAGGGCTCGGTAAAGAGTTTAATCAGGTGTGTTGGGTGGAGAGAAGATTTCAAAATCTGCTGGCAGAGTGTCCCCAGGACTGAAATTATAGTTCCGTCAATACAACAATACACTAGTGTGCACTGCTTTCCTCCGCATTGCATCCAGTTCACTGTGTGCTATACATCATGCACACTTGATACTCCCCACCTCCTTGTAAAACACTTCGCTAATACACATTATAATTGATCTCTACATTATTAATCAAGTATTCAGTTACCGATTGTTATGTCAGTACGTTAAAGGCACAAAAATGAACATGACTAAAAACATGCACACACATATAGACACAAATGCAGGCACAAACATATAGACACACGCAAACACATTCAACAAGCCCTTTAATACAACAGATGTTGTATTAAATGTTAGCGTAAAAAAAAAAAAATAAAAAAAAAAAAGCATGTCTAAAGTAAATCCAGGGATTTGCATTGCAACATGAGCACCTTTAATTTCCTTTTCCTTCTCTCCCAAAGTTGTGGAACTGTGGAGAAAGTGTATTTGTTTGTGTACGGACAGGTTTCTTAAAGCTTGATGTCATCACACACAACTCGGTGTCAGACGTTTATAAAGTATCGGCTGGGTTATTTTGAGGATGTCAGTCCTTGTGTCAGTATCAGGTATTAGCCAATATACAGAGGTATAATATTAGCATCACATCAGTGTATTATTAGTTCAGTATTTACACATGAGCAGGAAAGGAGGAAAAGGAAGTAAAGGCACAAAAGCTTGCAGGATTGATTACCTGTGACACGCAGTGCAGACGACACACACTGCAAGCAGTGGAAACTTGGCCGTCCATCCCAGGACAAAGACAAACACACGCACAGTTACAGCGAGACACACATTTACACAGAGAGACACTGACATAGAGACAAGCTGCCATTATGAAGCTTCTAGACAAACAAAAGAGGTCGGCAAAACTGCAAATATTTACCACAGCGAGTGCTTAACAAGTTTTGCTAATAGGACAGCCCTCAATAGTTCAGCATTTTAATCTATTGCTTTTCACCAAAAGTGCATTAGAAGCATGAAACAACAGCTTATGTGACATTATCCCATTCCTGACATGATGTGAACATCATGTAAACTTTTATGTAAGATTTAATGAAATATACATAATGTACATAACTACATACACTGACTATGTACAATTATACAGGATGATAAATTATACATATTAAACACTACATTATTACAGAAGAACAAAAGCTTTGCTGTAGCTTTCTAGCTGGTGGAAGGATAATCTACAATATAGTAATACTTTATGGCACGCTCTGGTGTTCTCGACTCATAGTAAAATAGTGTTGAATTGGTAAAGGGCGCTTTGTTGAAGGGTTTCTGTTTATATTGATACGGCAAAAAGATTTTATTGCGATACTTTAAGATATTTTTAAACTGTTTTTAGGTTAGCAAATTAGTAATGTCACAAAAAAACTAAATGTGAAGGTTTCACTTATATATTAAAATTATTACATCCTTGAACAAATTATTTAATAGGAAATACTGAACAGATGGATTTTAAAAGAGCAGGGATATCTAATGCCCCCTGCTGGGTGTAAAGAGAACTGTGTTTGTAATAAAACCGCTTATGAGACTTTTCCTTCACCCCACCCAGCACCAAACATTCTGCTGAAATTACATATGCCTTGTGCCACTTTTTTTTGTGGGGGAAACCAGGAAGAGTTTATCAGTTCAGCTCTGGGTGGGTGTGGGGCTGATGTCTGGGCCAGAGAAATATTATATGATAGAATTCCATCATACAGAATCGGCCAAATAGAATAAGTCAGAGTTCAAAAAGTACACGATACCCACACTACTTTTAGAAAAATGTACTGTATCATAATTTATCACAGTGTTTATTTATTGTCATATCATCCAACCTTTTGCACATACCCACTGAAGAACCACAGAACTTCATTCAGCATGGCAAATTATTCTTATGCCTATATTCTATTGACAAAATGGGCCACCTATTCGTTCTGCCCTCCCAGACCCCACCCACTGAGATGGTTTTTAAAGGCCTGAAAGCTTTTCTTGGTCTGACCAATTAGATCCCCAGACCCGCCTCCCCCAGCAACACCCAGCCCCTCAGAGTGACCTGATTGGGCGAAGCCTCCATCCATCTCCCGCATCTCCTTGTTCATCTTGGCTATTCGCAGGCTGTGAGGAAAAGGAAAGAGATAATCAGTCATCATTTCTATCCGTTGCTCCAAACTCAAGTATGAATTTATGTTGCAAAGGTTAAGTTGGGGGAATTTAACAGAGGAAGTGGGTGTTTAATAGCTAGACCTTTTTTTTACAAAATGAAAGAATTATAATTAGAATCAAATTTCTGAAATGTTTTTTTGTCTCATGCCCCTCCCCTCTTGACTTACAGTGTAACAATATCAGCGTTTGCACTCTCCACAGCTATGGTGATCGGGTCTTTTTGGCTGATGTCCTTTTTGTTGTAGTCTGCTCCTCTCTTCAAAAACAAACACACCAGCCTGGCACAACACACACACACACACACACACACACACACACACACACACACACACACACACAGCTGTCAAGTATGAGGAACTGCACTGTTGCAATTAAATAAAAAATATTTTGGGTTACATTGGAGTTAGGTAACCCAAATGTTTTAGAGCGCATGTATGCGAGTGTGTACCCTGTATGTCCCAGTATAGTAGCATGGTGTAAGGGTCCTCTTCCATTCGAGTCAGCCTGGTTAACATTTGCCCCGTTCTGTAGCAAGAACTCACACGCTGCCAAAGAATTCTGCTGAGACAAGGATACCTCAATGCCCTTAATGCCTTACAACCTATATAACCTGACGTGCATACACAAAAATGTGTGTATGTTAATAGCCTACACCTAACCATGCACTTTCACACTGGGCAAATGTCAGTGCTACTTCCTGTTACACCACATTTGCACAGCCCACATTATGCTCGTTTGGCTCAGCTCATGAAGCTGACACCACAAACTGCACAAATACAGACTCTCACACAATCTTATAAACACCTGCTCCCACGTACATGCACACTTACCACGGTCGCAGCTTGTATGAGTGGTGTTTTGCTCTCCTCGGCCACGTTAATCCAGTTAACATCAGCTCCGTGAGCTAGAGCATCGGCCATAACGGGGAAATGCTGAAGTGCTGCAGAACGGTAGAGCAGCGCGCCAGGGTGAAGACCACTCAAGTCCTCCTCTTCTTCCTCATCTACAGATACACACACACACACACAGTAAGAGGGAGTGATAAAGCGTTTGGAACATCATTATGCAAATGTCATGCAACAATTGTGTGCATGTTCAAGCATATATATACATATTTTTTATATTTATATATATATATATATATATATATATATATATATATATATATATATATATATATATATATATATATATATATATACATATATACATACATATACACACACACACACATATATACACACACACATTATATATATATATATATATATATATATATATATATATATATATATATATATACACACATACATACACACACACACACATATATACACACACATATTATATATATATATATATATATATATATATATATATATATGTGTGTGTGTGTGTGTGTATATATATATATATATATATATATATATACATACATACATACATACAAACACATATACACACACACATATACGTGAGTGTGTGTATGTATGCAAGGATCTTTTTCTTGAAATATGTTTCACGATTTTAAAATAGTGATGCCTAAAGCAAACATCAAGGGAATCCACATTGTTTTAACAAACTATCCAAAGCTAAGCTTACTTATAAAGCCTCTTCCAAAAATACTCCATCAAGTCCCAAAGCAAATGATGTAATAACTACACTGTTTCTGCTGCCTCTCAAAACCATAATATTGGGTTGTACAGTTAATATAGGGTGGATTTTTATATGATGGATGTTCTCCCCAGTACAAATAACTGAAACATACATGGGAGACCAAATCCTCTACTAACACCACATTGGGTATTTTAGCACCCATTATCATTCTGTAAAAATGCAAATGTTTGATGTCATTTAAATTAGTTGCTATTTTTACTGTATGTGTGTGTAGGTAAAATACACAGCTAAAGTATATGATCGCTTTTTTTAAAAATAATAATAATAAAAAAAGCATTATTGGCTTATTTGACTTCAATCATGTTCCTATACAAGTTTATGTAGTT
This sequence comes from Ictalurus punctatus, assembly GCF_001660625.3. Taxonomy (NCBI): domain Eukaryota; kingdom Metazoa; phylum Chordata; class Actinopteri; order Siluriformes; family Ictaluridae; genus Ictalurus; species Ictalurus punctatus. The sequence continues at coordinate 21,248,772 of NC_030422.2, forward strand.
AGTAAGCCAGATCACAGGAACAAATTTAAAATGTCACCTTCTCATAGTGAAGCATGACCTTCTACTGTTAATTTATATTCACAAAACTTTCAAACAGGTATATAGGTACTTAAATATTACTCTGATAAACCCACCAAGCATTTAAACATCTGCATTTTAAAGCATACAATGAAACACAAATGTTACTCAGTGACATCTCACTTGCTTTAGTTAAATCTACAGGAAAGTTTGTGATGTTTTCCTTTCTGTTGCATTTTGGTTGAAAGTCCTTGTCGAAACTGCTTTAGTGAACTGACAAACGTCATCCAAGCCCCAGATAATTTAGCTTTTTATTTTCTCTTTGTGTGTTCAGTATGATTTTATCTGATTGTCAGAAACAGTTAAACAGGGCTAATGCGTTTCATCTTGTTCAATTGAGTATGAAATGTGAACATGTCAGAAACACATGAACCATGTTTTTAATTGATAAAAGGCTTAGTGTACATATTTTTCTGGAACTTACTATTTCTGTGGAAAAAGTAGAACAAATTTTCCAGCTAGCAAATAGTGCATAGTTTGCATGAAACTGCATAAATTCTTGCAAGAGCCCATATTCCAGAATAGAAAAGTTTGAGAAGAATTTAAATGAGAAGGAAGAAAAAAATCTAATATTTAGAGAGCCGTATGTGGTCATACTCATCACATGTCTAATAAATGCTACATGATCTACAGGGGTATTTTAAATCTTTATAAATATAATTATTTAAATAATAAAAAAAAAAGGTAAAAAAAACAACAACAAAAATACAAAACACAGTTGTCATCTTGGACATGACTTGAACTCAATTTGTCCAGGTCTTGGTCTCATTTTACATACAGAGCAATGATCAATTAATAAATAAAAAGACAACAAATTCAGAACAGTGTGTGTGTGTGTGAGAGAGAGACCTTTCTGAGAGCCAGTACTGTTCATGATTTCAGTCGGGGTCAGGCCTGCAGAAGACATCACATGAAATTGGTTCACTTAGCTTGAGTATTTATCTCAAGGCATCACAAACAGATTTACAGATCACACATTTTCCCTTCCAAGCCTCACGAGGATTATACTGTATTTTAACCAGTTTTTGTTTGTTTTGGAAATAAGCTGGGATGCAGACAGTAAACAGCCAATAGTAGTCTCTTTATCTCTCAGCAATATTTTCTATACAACACAGTGTATTTATGTTCACTTGTGAAGTGTGTGTGTAACCTGTGGTCCGTGCTAGGGTGGCTCTGTTGGGTTTGGGTTTGATGGGAGGACGTTGGCTTAGTTTGTCATGTGTTGTTGCTCGCTGACGGCGTGCACTGGAGCGACGCAGTGGCGTTCCACGCCCTGTTTCAGGAAGCTTGTGGATGAATTTTTTCTCCACATATTTTGAACGTATCCACGACTCTTTATCCTGCCTGAGGAAACGATAGAACAATGCAAGCTTACAGTCTGCAACACAACACATGATCACTATAACGGACATTCATCCTCGACATCTTCACGGTTCATGCTTATGTATGTAGCTCACAACACAGCAAGTTTTAATTAAACTCATGCTCAAAATTCATGCAGTTTATTTATTCATATGCATGTCAAAAACAGCATGCATCACTGTTACCTGCCATTCGTCTCTGATGTGCATGCAGGGGAAGAAACCATAAAGACATTAAAAGTTTTATTTTTATTTTTTTTTTTTGGTAGAGGTCCTCACTACAGCCTATAGCGTGAAGACGTACTGTATTAGATCCACTACGTTCTGGATGTTGTAACACGCATGCGCCGACGGCAGAGACCGTTCAATTCATCTAAGGTTAGTGTTAGTGTTAGGGTTACAACATCCAGTATGTAGTGGATCTAATCCAATATGTCATCAAGCTACAGGCTGCAGTGAGGACACACTCCTGTGGTGTGATAGTAATACATGTCTCGTAATGTCAGTGAGGAGACAGCAGAGGGCAGTGTAACAGTCCATACATAAAAAGCATAAAATCTTGGTGAGGTCTTACATTTACCTTTACTCAACTGACAGACACTTTTATCCAAAGTGACTGAGTTGAGCAGATGAAGGTTAAGGGCCTTGCTCAGTGGTAGCTTGGTAGTGCTGGGATTTAAGCTCACAACATTCTGATTTGTAGCACAAAGCCTTAAACACTGAGCCACTACTAGCTTGGCCTGGTACCCAATCCACATTTACCAAATATGGACCCAATTTGTGTACCAAAGAGACATACAGGTGGAGTTGGACAACTCCCCAATTTCAAATGCATCATGATTCGTCACTCGTGTCTTCAGATATTCACCATTTAAACTGCTTTTCTAACACACTGTAAAGCATAGCAGTATTCAGTAACACTCATCAAGTACTATGGAAAACCCGGAAAGTTCTGTTTAATAGCATGCTTAATGTCTTGTCAGTCAGCGTGTAATTGTTAACTCAGACCTTAAAGATCTCTCCTCCAGAGAATGCCTCCTACTTTCACAGGTACCATAATGAAATGGCAAAGATACTCAAGCAGGGAACAGATAGCATGGATTCAGATGATTAAAAATATATGCCTAAAACCAATATGGTTTCTTACTGAGCAGATGTTTGTGTGTGGCTGGTGAAGGGGAGTGTAAAACAGGATACACCGAGTACCTGGGACTGGAAGGGTGTGGCTTCTTTATCGTAATCTCATCAATGCGTGCCTCGTAGATCCGGTTAATGGCAGCATTTCCCAACTCGCACATCAACTACGCAGAGAAAGAAAGAGGGACAAGGAAGAGAGTGAGTGTAGAAAGATGTGCAAAGGTATTCTGGAATTCAATTAATGGATCTCGTATGGTAGCACTTATTGTATTGTTCTCTGCTTGATATCGCTTTGCTTGTATCTCTCTCATTTGTAAGTCGCTTTGGATAAAAGCGTCTGCTAAGTGAATAAATGTAAATGTAAATGTAAAGGTGTGAATAATCCAAGTCACACCTCAAACACTGACATGTAGCTGTGAAATGTTCAGAGAAAACCATATAAGAGAAAGGACAGTGGTCCATGTGTGTTTTACTTTTATGAGTTCAGGCTCCCACGAGTCCAGAGTCAGAGAGCGTACTTTAGAGAAATGGACACCCAGACTCCTACAGAGACAGAAAATGGGATGGGATGTGCATCAGTATAAATAAATACATATTGTAAATACAGTTTTTTGAATGCATTTCTGCTGTGGCTGAGCAAAACTACAAAGACGACTGATGTATTTGCGACTTAAAATGTTACTTGTTCTTGCGTTGTGCACATTTTTAACCGCATAATGGATGTGGTCAGAGATTTTAGTGAAAGGTAAACGATGCTAGCTGTTTTGAAACCCAAACAAATACAGTCGCCCTATTCGGTTTCAGATTAGAACACCTGAATACTAGTGCAAGAGGCAGAGCTTTCTGAACTGACAGGCAAGATGATTGCCAGGCAAGTAGAGACAACTCCTTCTCTGGTTGTTTGTGGTACATAACATTTATTTATTTATTTTTTAGCCTATTTACAGCATCTGGGGCATCCAAGAGGCAAGAGTTTTTCAATTAACAGGTATGTTATTGACAGCTGACAGAGTAACAGAATGTTAGGTAAACAAAATTACTGACCCCACCTTTGAGGCCGCCTTAAGCTTTGTGTGTTGCTTGAATGGTGGCAAAAGGGGTGCACCATCTTTGAGGACTAAAAAGTAGTTTTCCACACGCAGCTGCACAACATAACTCAACAACCATGATTACACCATTTTGACTGCATCTACTGCACCAGTAAGGCTGTCGTGTTAGTAAAGCTGTGTTTGTGGTGATTAGCTATTTTTGCACTGCCACTAAATTGGTTTGTGATGCAGCATTTTTTTTACTATTCACTGTAAAATCATTTATAAAATAATTTGTGGTTTGTTTCATTGCAGTTTACATGACTACATATGTCTATATTATACAATAAGGTACTGTTAGTCTTCCAAACTGTAAAAATATTATACATTTTTGGCTCTATATTTCACCCCTAGAGCATGAACATTTTACAGCAGTATCTTATCCTTTTGAAATGTGTGATTTGAGTGTGTGTGTGTTTGTTACCTGTGTATTCCAGAGCAGGTGATACAGAGTGTTATGCCTAGGTTGATGGAGGCCCAGTCTGGTCCTGGTTCTCCACAATCACAGCACTGGCTGTTTCCGGGTATAGCCTGCACCTCTTCCAGGGCTTTACACTCCTTCTGCTCTCCAACACCAAGATTCACACTGCCTGCTGACACGGAGCTGCAGCGCTCCCTCTGTCACAAACATACACATACTCAATAATCATCCTACATGTACATACTGACATAGGCCCTTAATAAACAGGAAATCATCCTGAATGAAATTTATTCATTTGTGAATTCCAGAGTTCAGAGCAGACTAGCAAGACGAAATTGCATCTGCCATGTTTTAGTGTTTATATGAAATATAAACATGTGATTCATTCGTTCAAGACATTGCATCCACATCAGCTGGTCCCTGTTGTATGCAACTGATCTTATTATTGAAATAAAAAAAATACTAATGATTGTATAAAGATCCATGTCTGAGCCTCAGATTCCCATTCTCATTGTAAAGATTTGACCATATATATTAAAAAGTGTGACAAATAAGGGCCATCGAGTGTGTAGTTAATATTAAGAACGGTATGATTTTGTAAAATATTAGTCAGTGTAATCTTTTTTTTTTTTGGTAAAAATCAGCTCAGCACCGTTATAACCAGCAGCATGTGTAGTTTATTCTGCATACTTGAAGTGGCAGAGAACATTAAAAAACGAAAATTACAACGGGATGAAACTTTGGAAATTGAACGAACAATTAGAGTACTTACTATTTCATGTTCTATTTTTCATTTAAATATACATTTCTGCCATATTGCCCATTTCATGGTTAAACTCATTGCTTTTGGTACTTCATTTACAAGTTAGTCTACCTTTAAAGGTTTATATATTATCTGTCATCACCAAATTGGAAGCAAATGCTAACAGATATGATTATTCTGTAATTAAAATAATATGCACAGAAGCCTAGGAAATGTCCCTGATTTTTAATGTTGTTAATAACACTTAGTCCAATACTTAGCTGCTTGTTAGAGGGCTAACGTGTTCTACTAAACTTACATGACTAGTTGAAGCAAGCTTGAGTATTACCACAGTCACAAACTGGGCAATAGAGGGCTCTTTAATGATGCAACAGAAATGTTTCACACTATTGTCCAGAAATCGCAAGCAAGTGCTCATTCAATATGACAAATAGACCTGAGGAGCCCCAAATGCTTAAGTGTTTGTGTGACGTACAGGGCTGCATGTGTCCTCTCTCCTCTCCTGAAATGCTGAAGCAATGCTGTTCTGCACAGCACTCATCCAGCCTTGCTGCTGTCGCTCTGAATCTGCCTGCAATAGACAGCTCCTACACACGCACACATAATAAACGTAAATGTAGGCTCATTACATGCAGAGAGCATGATAAAATGTAGTTACAGGCACTATATATGTACAGATACACTCCTACACGAACACTTGACCATCTCACACCAAAACTGAAACCACAGCAAACATGCTCTTCAAACACACTCACTTGGAGGGTGAGACGACCTCAAAGCAGAACCTTCTCTCCTGTTCAGCACAGGGTTTCACTGTGCACAGGCGCAAATCTTCCACCACCACAGTGGGCTGCTCCTAAACACAGAAACAGAAAACCCACATTTGTGGGTGTCAAGCCAAGTTAGACAGACCTCTGCTGTTATTCCATACTCGTACACATACACAGGGGTGAAAGAAAAATGAAAAGAGATTATCTATATAAATGTAGTTTGTTTTGTGTGTTGTGAAAATGTGATACCTACTTTAAATTTCTTTTGGTAGACCAGTTGGTTTTTTTGAATGGAAAACCAGCGTCTACAAAAATTACGCAGAGTGAGATGGCAAGCATTCATGAAACACATTCCAATACAACCATATTTGGGAATATAAGAACAGTTTGCATACAGTGTTATTGCAGTCTGAAAATTTTTAAAGCCCTCTGCTGCCTGTGAAATGTTAATAATAACTACTATTAGACATGTCGGTGATGGCTAACTAAATGAAGATAAGAGAAAAGAGGAACGCAGAGATGTGTGTTGCACCTGCTCCATGTTTTGAAGGCATTGCTGGCTCGCTTGTACAGGTAGCCCTCCATTGCAATTCCACTGGATGCGTCTGGACTGAAGTCTAAGATTGATTCATCATAGGACTCATCCTGATAAATAAATAAAGCACAAATATGTTACAGTGATATTTGATACACGTTACTTGAATAATGGACACTGTTTGTTTGGTGTGCTTTTCTGTGTGACTACCTTTTTCTTGATGTCAGCATGTCTCTGCTCCATGTCCCTCTTATCTCTTGCAGAGTTTAAAACTAGTTGTGTGCACTAAGAGAGAGAGAGAGAGAGAGAGAGAGAGAGACACTCATTTCATCCATATATAAAGTACTATTAATTTAGAAATCAATTTTGTTTACAGCAAAGGTGCTATATTACAGCTAATTATATTCAACTGCAATTCAAAAGAATTTGGCATGCAGTACTTCCACAAGCAGGAAGTGTTGACATTTGGTTTCCTGTCCAGGTCAACAGGTTTGTAAGGCTTATCGCTCATTTATTTTTGTGAACTCTCTATTAGAAGTTTAACCCACTTTTGATATTCTACAAATTTCATGAGATCCAGTTTTCGGAGTTATTAACTCAGTGATCAGATTTTATTTGGCAAGGATGAACATTTCTAGTGAAACATGTAAAATAGTATCCCAAGAATAGTCTTCCATTTTCCAGGATATTATCAACCATTCTATACAATTATTTTTGTTCTTTTCTGTTCCGTCTCACAAGGGGAACGTCTTATAAAATTGACATGTTGTCAATTGCTTTAATGCTGCTCGTCAATTAAAACCTCATTTTCTACCATGTTACAACAGGCTATGTGTAAAAAATGAAGCACTGTAATATAGTCCTCACACGCAGTCTGTCACCATTTCCTGTGTAGGCAGGAAGTTTTGTAGCAGGTTTTGTGGCTTTTACAGGCCAGTACAAGGTGACTGTGCTTCCTGTCTCAAACGACTCACTTGTCAGATAACCACCTCTGCAGAAAACACTGCAGTAGAGAAGAATTTTGTCAAGTTGAGTGCTTGTATCTAATGCGTAATTCTTGATTTAGGATTGGCTAATATGGAGTTAACACATGACATGCCCAATACCATGTTTCATAATAATCTATGATATCTATTTGTAATAATTGTTTGCAAGTAAATAGAAAACATGTAACTTAAATTAAGCAACAGCCATGAAAGTGAGGCACATGACAGTATTATGTGATATTTTCACAGTTCCACTAAGTACTGATTTTATATATATATATATATAGATAGATAGATACACGAGTGGTTAGAAGTTTGAGGTGTCCTGTTTCCTGTTGCTGCTCTAAGTCTTCTCTCATAATTGTTTCTGTCCATCCTTATGCCATATCAGAAAAGGAAAAACCTCTCTCTTGTCATGATAAAATTACATGTTTGTACAGAAATGATAGATTAATACATAATCTGTATGTAGGTCAACCATCTTTTGCCAATCTCTGTTTCTGACCTCATTGTTGAGTTGATTACAGTACTCCTCCAGTTCTGTGAGGGACTGGTGACCCTGCTGGAAGAACTTAGCCTGGGTTTCCATCAGTGAGAGCATCTGCACACACACACACACACACACACACACACACACACACACACACACACACACACACACATTAAGGTCTAAAGAATTAGGTTATTTCTCTGGCTAGATTCAGTTCCTTTTGTACTTAGGAGACATTACATCAGTAATTACTAAATGAAGAAACATACCGCCATCAGTATATCACTCTTCTTTTTGGACTCGATAACATTAATCTAATTTGGAAAGACAGAGAGAGAAGGAAAAATACAGAAGGAAAGAGGGGGAAACAAGTCATACAAGGAAAATTATCCACTAAAGACAGTCGTGGTTTTAGCATATACCTAACATGTACAGTATTAGGTATTTGGGCATACAGTAACTTATCCCAGTTTTTCTTACACAACTGCACCTACAGTAGGGAGTCTTCCTATTATTTAATTATTTGGATATCTGTATGTTTAATGTGCAGATATTTGGTTAGCTGCTAGGAGAGGGGAAATATGGTGTCATCAATGATCATTTTCCACTGGAATTAAACATGTTTGTGTGTTTCTCAAACATATTACAGAAACAGCTAGCTTTACTGAATGTCTGCTCAATATTCCAGCCTCTGGCTGTAGTAGTCCTGCTGTAGTAGTGCATGAACTCATGTGTTGTTTAAAGTTCAGGAAAGTGCTAACTATCAGAGTTTAAAAGCCTACAACCACTTTGAGTTGTGGTGTCTACTGTATATGATCACATTGGCAATGCAGACATTTCCATGTTAGTCTGTATTTACTAAACGAGTGAATAAACACACACAATGCTCAATGCAAGCAATAAAAAGAGATGCTGAGCAGTTGCGCTGCTGTATGGAGTGCTGTTTCTGGCCTAAAATGGGGTTTATCTGTCAACATTAGGAAGTTGTACAGGAAGTTATTTCAAATCTTATGAAAATGATGCACACATCTATAGTGATATTGTGTGTAATTGGTCAGAGTTTCTATGCCTGTGGATGAATCACAAATGTTGCTCCATTGAGTACTATGTATAGTGCACTATGTAGATACCCAAATGCCATTATGTTATACCTTAATGAATAGGGAGTGTTGTGTGAGGCTTTTTAAAAAAAAAAAAAAAAAAAAAAAAAAAAAAAAAAGATCCCTGTGAGTTCAAGATGACACATTTTCACATGGCTCCTGTGTTGGCTAGGAAAATGTTGCCTAAATATTGGCACCAAGAAAAAAAAAATCATCATTGTTGGGAAATAAATAAAAAGAAACCTAAAACATTAAAGTTTAAAATAAAGAAAAGATAACGATTTTCTTCACCTCAGAAGGCAACAGAGTTTTCACCTTTCATGGCTTGTGAATATCTGAATAAGTGTGTACCTGCAGTACATAGTCCAGAGTCCCTGATCTGAAGGCTTTACGGGCATGAATTAGGGCCTGACTGGCCTCCTCAACCTCATGTGGCTTTCCCCGTGGGGCTTGAGCATTCCTCCCCAAAGCCGCTTCCAGAGTCTCACTGCTGCGCTCAAATTCCTTACGTGTATCTTTAAAGCGTTTCACATCCCTGAAACAGACAGACGGTTTTATGTACCTGTGTAATGTACAAAAGCGATTCATGTTACTGACCAAAGCAAGTCTGATCCCACAGAGCATAGACCTGACTGGATATGTTCTAAGAGTATGACTAGTGCGATAGGATCAAAATGAACATTGTAAGTTGTGCTCTTGTGCATAAAGTTAAGTTTTCCATCTTATATTTACATTTATGGCATTCTGCAGACGCCCTTGTCCAGAGTGACTTACATTTATCTCATTTATACAACTGAGCAGTTGAGGGTTAGTGGCAGTTTGGCAGTGCTTGCATTTGAACTCATGACCTTCCAATCAGTGGTCCAACATCTTAACCACTGAGCTACCACTTCCAGGGCACAGTACAGCAAATTTATAGATAGATGTAGTTTGAGACTGATGCATATGGTCTTTTTGGCATACGCACCAGATTCTATTAAATCAAACAGAACAAACATTTGCGCAAGATCAGCATCACAGTTAGCAACATCTCTTTATTGTGGGGGATGGAGCGACGGTTCTGCCAAATCAGCATGACTCATGAACACTCTTCAGTATGCAATATCTACAGTATATCACTCATACACTACATTTTAACAAAGATTTTCAGGTCCACTCTCATATTATCTACAATTCAGCATTACCAAAGCAAACTCCTTAGTGACTTAAAACTTCCAGGTTACTTACTCTTTCACAAAACTCTGCAGCTTCAGTTTCACTGACTTCTGTGTGTTTTCAATGAGCTCCTGGCAGAAGAGAGGATGAGACAGAGGGACAGAACAGGGTGAGTGAATATGGAGACACATCCTAAGAAAGGATGAGCATATTTGTTAGTTACCATGAGCAACGGTGAAGAGGAGTAATGTGTGTGTCTGGCATTACCTCCTGAGCCATGAGGATGATGGACAGCTTCTTGGAGAACTTTTCCAGACAGTTCTGCAGGGTTTACCACAAGCAGACAACAACCCAGTTAGAGAGACCTAAACTCTAACTGACAACAGTTTGCTTATAAAATGCTCCATAAATAAGAACACAGAAAGAGAACAAGGAGCATCCTGTTTTCATAGTTACTCTCCTCTGTGGTATGCTATATGCAAAACCATACTGACCAAACATATGGTCATAGTCACATTGTTGAAGTTCCTCTTCTTGCTAATGATGACGAGTGATCACATCCTGATATGTTATTGTGGGCTACACTGCGTGGTTAAATTTGAACGCGCCTTTCCATGATGTCCAGGTCGGTGTGGAATTTGTGAGGCCCAAACACTAATTGGTTGCGCATGCCATGCGCACAAAAAAAAAAAAAAGCAGCAAATCCCCATCTAAGACTGAACTTTATATATATATATATATATATATATATATATATATATACCTTTAGCAAAAAGGAAGAGCTAATTTTTCAGCCATGGCTCTCTTTCTCTGCATGAACACTCTTACCTGGATTTCCAGGCTAATCCTGACCAGATCACTCACCCCCATGGTTGTGTCTTCAGAGAGATAGCATCCAAGTTCCCTGAGTCCACTTACAAAGCTCTTACTGCTCTGGCAATATGTTCGGCCTGCTTCCAGCATGGCGTTACACTGCTTCACCAACTGCACACAGCCAAATATAAACCCAGTTACATTTTCTGGTCATATGTTTTCAGTTAACCACAATGAAATCTGACTGTTGTATCCCATGTACAGTGCATCTAGAAAGTATTCAACCCCCACCCCCCACGAGTACTTCTCTTTTTTGCTGTTTTGCGACATGAAATTTTTACATATATGAATGTGTTTTTCCCCCTGCTCCCTAACACTCTACAGAAATAAAATTAAAGTATTTAAATTAGGGCTATGCCGTACCGTATAGTTCATAATATACAGTAATGTGAAAAAGTACTTCTGTTTTTGTGTACATCTCGTACTAATTTGTCTCAGAAATTAAAACAAAATCTAAGATAAAACAAAGGCAAACACAAAATACAGTTTTTAAATCATAATATTATTTATTGACGCAAAAAAAAGTTATCCATACCCACTGGGCTTGTGTGAAAATGTATTTGCCCCTGTAGTTACTAATTCCCCAAATCTATAACTCTGCATTCATAATGGGGTTCAGTTGGACTAGACACAACCAGGCCTGATTACTGCAAACTCTCTTCAATAAAATCAACACTTAAATAGAACTTTTTCACCAGCACGAAGTTGGTTAAAAATTCTTACCCAGTAACACATTATGCCAAAACTGAAAGCAATTCCAGACATGATGGTGAGGAAGATAATTAAAATAGATCAGTCTGGGAAGGGTTACAAACCTATTTCAAAGGCTCTGGGACTCCAAAGAACCAGAGTGAGAGCCATTATCTCCAAATGGAAAAACTCGGCACAGTAGTGGACTTTCCCAGAATTGTCTGACCTTCCAAAATTCATCCAAGGGCACATTGACTACTCATCCAGCAAGTCACAAAAGAGCCAAGGACAACATCATAGGACCTACAGGCCTCTCTTGCATCAGTAAAAGTTACTGTTCATGACTCCACTATCAGAAAGACACTGGGCAAAAATGGCATCCATGGAAGAATGGTGAGGTGAAAACCACTGTTAACCCAGAAGAACATTAAGCCTCATCTGAATTTTGCCAACACACCTTAATGATCCTCAAACCTTTTGGGAGAATGTTCTGTGGACTGATGAGTCGAAAGTGGAACTGTTTGGAAGACAGGGGTACCGTTACATTGGGCGTAAACCAAACACAGAACTCCACAAAAAGAACATCATACCTATGGACAAGCATGGTGGTGGAAGTGTGATGGTGTGGGAATTCTTTGAGGGAAACATGAATTCTGCTCTCTACCAGAAAATCATAAAGGAGACTGTACGGTCTTCAGTCTGTAAGTTGAAACTCAAGCACAACTGGATTATGCAGGAAGACATCGATCCAAAGCATAGGAGTAAATCCTAGTCCTAGAAGTAAGTGAAAGACTGATATCCAGTTATCGGAAGCGTTTGATTGCATTTATTGCTACTAAAGGTTGCACAACCAGATTGTAATTTTAACAGGGCAATTGGGGGGGGATTAGTTTTTCAAATTGATGATAGGTGTTGGATAATGTTTCTTGCTTCAAAGAAAAAAATAAATCAATAAAAACTGTATTGTGTGTTTACTCAGGTTTCCTTTGTTTTATGTTGTATTTTGTTTGAAGACCTAAAATAATTTAGTATGAGATCTACACAAAAACAGAAGAAATCTGGAATACTTTTTCACAGCACTGTACTGGTACAATTCCACCCCATTATAAGCACTTGTCATCCCGCAATATTAATGATATATTTGATGATGTGGTTACACGCCGCATCATGGGCATCTTACATGTAGAACGAGAACAAGCATGGCAGGAAGCAGAGATCTAACCCTAGACAAGGAAGAAGAATTAATCCCCCAAAAAGGCGCTTCCTCTGTAATATGGACGTGTTTCGGATACAACGTGTCCATTTGTTTTTTCTGGGTATTGGATTAAGAATCGTGCGAGTATTGGTTTGCACTTTCACTGGAATTTTAATTTGTGAATAAAATTCATGTTCTATTTTTTAGCCGGCTTAAATGTTAATTATACAACAGCTTGTTCTGGTCCACTAATTTGATTGGACAAACGGCATTCCAATAGTGCTGATATTTAGTACAACACTACTGGTACATTTCACTGCTTGTATCACTCTACTTCTATGTGTTTGCTACATAAAATTAAATTTAGCAATAGTTCTTTACACTGAAACCATTATTACACTTGGTACAGGCTGAGTCAGTCTGTGTGTTGGTATGGCAACACGCAATGTTTAATCCAACTTTGGCTTCTTCCAGAACTATTTATGTTGACTGAGCAAAAATAAACTAAATATTTGGCCATGCTGTGTCTGAAATGTCAGTTACTTGACATTATTACTTTCTTGTTTATAGAACTGTTGTATAAAAGCAATATCACACAGTGCTGTTGTACTGAATATCAGCATAGCAGTATTCCTCTTGCTGATATGCATCCCTCGGATATGATGCTACCACCAATGTGCTTGATCGTAGGAATGGTTACCTGGGGGTTTGGCTGTATTTGGTTTGCGCCAAACATTGCACCTTGGTTTTAGATCAAATGGCTCAACTTTAGTCGCCTCAGACCACAGAATCTTTTTCCAAAATCTCTCAGATTTTCTAACAGTGTTTTTCTCAGCTCTGTAACCCAACAGTGTTGTCACTACTTGTCCTAGTTTACATTGCTAAAAGATTATTTTTAAATAATTCTGAGGAGAGTCACTTTAAAATGAGCAGAAAGATATCCCATTCTAATATACCTAAATTTGATGTTGCAATACAGCAAAAAGAGAACTAATCAGTCGGGCATGAATACATTCTGGAGGCACTGTATGTAAATTAATATAAAAATCATCTCATTACATTTTTAATTGATTTAGCAAAAAGATCAAAGCTAGAAATGGTATGCTTCATTTTTAATTTATTTATAGTATCCATCTCAGCAGTCATGGACCACATGTGTTATGATGTAATGTCTTGGGAGGGATTTTGTTTGTTGAAAGTGGCTTGGAAACAGATGCCTTTACAGTTGCATAAAACTTGGCTAAAAGACATCTTAGCCCCCCTGAAGTGTTGAGCGATTCATTTTAAATGCATCTTAGGGCATTTACAATTGATCTAAATGGATAATCACTATCCAGGTATAATCCTGATACTCAAGAACCTTAAAAAACAATCAGTTCTAAATAGGGTCATTGACAGAGGAGCTTACATACACAAACTCTGACAAACAGATGCATGGGCACTCCGACACACATCTTAAACAATATCCACTATCTGATATCAGACGTACAAAAGCAACAATACTCTTATATTCCAAACATGGAAGCCAGTATAACCTTACTGAGAACTTTCACCAGAATCTTGATGGGGAATTGGATGAGGGTTGGTTAAAAGCCACTGAATTAGTAATTCCTCTTTCAGTTCATGTAAACACTGTTTGAATACTATCTCTCTTCACTAAACTCTGCCAATGGGAGCTGTTGGAGAGGAACGAGGGGAAGAATCACACTTCTCTTAAAAAGAGCAATTTGACAATGGGAACACGTTTACAGATGAATGTTGTTCTTTTATTTAAAAAAATATATATATGCTGATCATTCCTATTTCACAGAGTCACTCTGACTTGCTCTGTGTTTCCACCTCACCTTTTCGAGACGTGTCTCCAGTTCATTCACATCCCCCTCCACTGCCTCAATGGCTGCCCTGATAACAGAAAACCACAGTAAGCATACAGCTACAGTTCTTTCTCCTCTCTCTAATCTCTCTCACACTCTCACTCTCACACACATTTAGGCAACTCAGCACCTTTCCACACAAAACTGGTAAATCAAGGATATTTACTACTGTGTTTGTTTCTATGTTTAACTTGCACATGCATGTGTGTGTTTGAGAGAGAAAGAGAGAGACAGAGAGAGAGCGTGTGAGAGAGAAAGACAGTATCTTCTGTCATCTAACTTGCACATGGGTTTTTTGCGCATACACACAATGTTCAGACCCTGTGGCTTCCGTTAGCACTTTCATGCAGACACACAAACAAAACAGCAGAACAAGGGTGAAGAAAAAGTACCATGTTTTAGCTTTGCAATGTACGGACCTATAGGTTTTTAGACAGAAAAGAGAAGGGAACAGGAGTCAAGAAACATTTGTGACGATGGCCCTGACTGCACAATACCAACATCATAATTATTAACTATGCCATGTTTAATTGAATTAGCTTCTTGTTTTTGCATACACCAATGTGCTCAAGAGGGACTTGATGTTTCCTTAGAGATCCACCCCTGAAACACACTTCCTGTCTCATGTTTATCATGTTGGTATCGCTTCACTTCCTGTCTCTCCCATCCCCCACACTGGCATCACCTAGCAACGGGAGGCAGCACTTTATAGTGAAATGGGCCTGGATTTTGTTTGAGGCTTTTCATAATCACTGTCCTAATCATTTCATTTTCCTATCTGAAGTGGCTGTGACAGTTTGTATGTTTACTGTAAATGTCTAAGTGGTTGTTTGGCATGAAACAAAGAATGCAAGACACTCATATCATAAGAGATAGCACTACCGTAGAATGCAGAGAGAGAGATGGAAAGAAACATGGAAAAAGAGAGAGAGAGCGAGAGAGAGAGATTTCTGTATTTCTGCCTGGCTGTGGCCTAGCCTAGTTCTGTATTTCTGCCTGGCTGTGGCCTAGTCTAGTTCTGCAACCCACTCCACCCCTTCTGTGACTGTTTCTAACTGCTAAATGCATCCTCAAGACTGTACACTCACAGTTTCCGCTGTGTAAGTCCACCAGCCAAAAAGGAAAAAGTGAGGCGAGGATGGAGGGGCAGAAAACAACAAGATCTACTGTCTTGTATGTCCTGTAGATAATGATTAAAGCAAGCAATATAGAATAGATGATGGGATAATGTCACCATCTCTTTTGTGCAATACAGCCACACCCAATACATCAACTACAACCTAGTATTAGATCTTTCTAAAGTCATTCTCTCTTTGGCTCAGATGAACCTATAATTTGACTAAGCAGGGATGAGAACATTTAGCCTCAGTTTTGCTCCCTACACTTAAGAAAATATGCTCTCAGAAAATGGAATGCCTGGCCAAACATTTAGTTATTTATTTATATATTTTTTTAAATGCTGTGCATCCTTCTCCTAAAATAAAATAAGACTATTTAAACCGTTAAGCAGGGAGCAGAGACAAGATACGCTTTCTTGTCATCAGTGCTGGCTCAACTCTTGTCCTTGCCCTTCATCCCATTCATTCTGGAACATCTGGATAACTTCATGTTTGAGTTTCACTCTACTATAATCTCAATTTGATCACAAACAAATTTGATCCCCAGCACTTTTCAGCAAGTTTTGCAGTCCAAAGTTAAAATGTCTTAGAAGATAAGGTATCTAACAAGTAGGAATATCTACACTAAAGATTAACCAAGAACCAGAAGGACAGGAAGTTTTGTTAAACAGATTAAACATGCTTTAATGGCTTACCTGAACCTGGGGGAGTCCTTTAAGCACTCTTCGAAATCCATCTTGACAGTCATTTTAACAGGGGAAGCATGTAATTTACAAAAAAATATATATTATGAGTCCTTCTTGTGTCATGAGCTGTACAAGCCTGAGCTGGAGCGGTCCCTTTTCCCTTTGTTTTGTTTGTCGTGAAGTCTCACTCCAAGCAGTCCTATTAAACTGTGTCCAAAAATGCTGCTCTCATTATGAGCTCTCCGAATTAATCACACTGTGGTATTTACAGGCTTGTTTGGAGAATATAACGCAATCCCAGATGACTCTGATGTGGAAAGGTCATATTTATAAAACACTTATTTTTGTACTTGACTTTGCTATCCATATGTCCGAAATAAGAAAACGCGACATATATACATTCAGAAAACACCACTTTTATGATATCTAAATATATATATATAAATAGAAATAGAAATAAATAAACGCCAAGTACAAGTCGTCCGGTTTTCGTTTTCCTATCCAGCGCGCGTGATCTTTCGCTCCATTGAGCGCTGAAGTTCCGACTATTTAAGTAGATTAATTGCACGCATTTAACGCGTTGATCTTTTGAGGATCTCGGGTAATTAAAAAAAAATAATGATAGTGATGGCTCCTCAGAGAATAATTAAGGTCTTCACGGCAGACACTGATTCTCTCTCTCTCTCTCTCTCTCTCTCTCTCTCGCTCGCTCGCTCTGTCTCGAGCCTCGGTCGTTGGTCCGCCCCCACCACGCGCTCCGCTTCCGGGTTTCACGCGCTGTGCTGCTCCTGCAAGCTGACGAAGTACCGGACATCATGACTCTGAACTTCACAAACTGGAAGAAATCGGACAAATATAGCCAAACGGGCTGCAAGCTTCTGAATACCATGATTTAAACCCCTTGATATACATATAAACCTATATCCCCTTGCTGTCTAAGCCCATGTGTCCTTTATAATTGATCATCTTGATAATCATCATTAGGCCTATTCGTATTATATTATTTCAACTGTGACAAAGAGAAACTCCCAGATGCTGAGTCATTCATTCCAACGGTGACCACACACCATGCTGATGATCAACCACGCACATTCCGTCTCAGAGGATCAGTAGCCTATGTGAGGCAGGGGATGCCTGTCCATTACAGGGCACTACACACACTTTGTCTTAACCAATGCTTGTAGGTATGTTTTTTTGGGAGGTGGGAGGAAACAGGAAGACCTGGAGGAAAAGAGTGGAAGAACATGCATGCTCTATGCCAACAGTAACCCAAGCGCAGGATTGAATCTAGGTCCATTGAGCTGTGAGGCAGCAACGATACCTGCTGTGCCACTGTGCCATGGTGATGATGATGATCCACCACACAAATATGTAATCCTATGGTATACCCGTAGACGAGTTTGACTATTGTGTATAACAGTGATCACCAACCGTTTTCCTTGAGATCTACCTTCCTGCAGGTTTTTATCTCCAACCAAAATCCAACTCACCTGTTTTAGCTGATCAAGAACGTTTTAAGGCAATGTTTAGATGGCCCTGTGGGCATGATTTTGGTTGGAGCTAAAGTCTTCAGGAAGGTAGCTCTCCAGGAACAGGGCTGGTGACCACTCGTGTATAGCAACAAATGAGTTTTTATAGTAATTAACAAAGTTCACCTGTATGGTAGGTTACCTGATGAAAGAGCCAGTGAGTATGAACAGAAGGTAGGTATATCTAATAAACCTAGTAAGCAGGCTTTGTATACTGTGTGGATGGATCCCTATTCAGAAGCAATATCAATTCAATTCAAAATACTTTATTGGCAACATAGATAAGAAAGGAGAAGAAAAATAAATAAATAATAACAATAGTAATAAAACTAGAATCAAAATAGTAATAATTACAAAAATAAGTAAATAAAAAATATATATAAATAAACATTAAAAATAAAGTGACAGTATGCAAGGTGCCAGGTTACTATCCATTATAATTGCTTTGGCATAGTCTACAGTTGGCTTTATTCGCTTGAACTGTTGAGGCAAGTTGGTTAAGATCTCCATGTGCAGTGTAGACCTACTGGTTAAACCGGTTGCGCTCCACCTGACACCACACACAGAGAATCACCTGAGATCACAGAGGAGCTACAGTCACCCCCATCCCCCCAAAATACTACACTCATTTCTCATTCTCATACTTCAATAATAAAAATAATAAAATAAAACATGAAAAACCAATAACTACCCATCGTGGATAGGCATAACCACAAAAAAAGAATATAAGCACAAATTTACCTTATATGCTCAATACAAAGCAAGTGCTAAGATTTAATTAAAAAAAAAAAGATAAACATGAATAACAATACAAAAATAACAATGCAGTATATAGCCTACTGTAATTGAAACACTGTGCTGTACATGCATTCGTTTCAAGTAATGTGTGCTTTTTGAATTCTACCTCCCTGGCCTTCCTTGCTGCAAAATCATTAATAATTACGTCATATGAGATTTGACCAGGAATGTCATGGTTAATGGAAATCACAGCCAGACTGCTGAGACGCTCCTGTCATATGGTTGAGCTCCCAATGGTTTTTGTCGCTTCATTTTGCATCTCAATTAACAATCTTGATTATTACTGCAGGAAATACGTCAGCAGTATTACCATAAAAATTATGCCCTGATCATTATCGTCCATAATGCCGTAAAAAACTAATTCACTGACATACACTTTACAGTCACACAGACACACCAACGGTGATGACTGATAAGTATGATGTACTTTTTAATGTTATTAAAAAATCAATAAATAAAACCCTCACCAGTGATGAGTGTCATGCTGCCGACTTGCACACTCTGCCGCTTATTTACGACTTGCACCAGGGGGCGCCAACAAGCCAGTTTGACCAAACGAACTTTTCTGAGGTAATAAAAGACAGAAGGAGCATTAAATGTGGCTTGGTACTGTTAATCGGATTCAGTGAGGCCGTGCCCCAAATATGCTGACGCCCTGGGCGGCCCTGTGTGTTAGTGATGGGAAGTTTGGATCATTTTACTGACTTCAAGTCATGTAGTTCATTTCAGCAGAATATAATTAAAATGTTACATGTTAAATTCCCCAACACATCTAGGCCTAGTACTTACGCAAACGTTGATCACATTTGGAATAAAAAATAAACTATAGGCTAATGCAACCAAGGCCAAATTATGAGAAACATAAAAGATGAATTAATAGCTTAGCTGGGTCTTCAGGCTATGCAGCCTGTTAGTTCACCTTACCTCCCAGTCCGAGTCGTTTTCTCACATTTGTCACATTTATCACGTCTGTTCTCCGAAAACAGAAATGATTAGTTCACCTCTCCAGTCTTCAGATTCGAGTCGTTCGTTCATAGTTCACCCAATAGTCTGAATGCAGTCTGTACTGGGGCTGTGACGTGATGAACGAACAACTCAAACCCGAAGACTCGAGACATGAACTAATCATTTCCGTTTCCTGTACTGAACCTATGGGGATGTTGCCGCGCATGCGCGGCCAAAAATGAACGAGTCACTCTCTGAGACAACTCGCTGTTCCCGAGTCATATTAAAGATTTGTTCAAAATGAACGAATCGTTCATGAACGACACATCACTACTGTGTGTACAAATGTAAAATACAGAATACACATGACCACATTTTATGTGGTTCTCTTTCTACTATTTGCTATATATAGAGAAATACAGACTATAACAAATACCGTATGTCGTATGTACGATTTGAAACGGTTATAATCGAATTGTGAAGGTAAAAACGCAATCAAATCACGCCATCTGGTGGCCATTGGACAGTTTCACAGCTTTCTTAGCTACATGACGAGCAGAACAAGCAGATTTACTCTTGACTGTTAGCATAGTGTCATAGATGCGCTAAATGTATTCAAAAGTGTTTGATTCTTTATATATATATATATATATATATATATATATATATATATATATATATATATATATATATATATATATATATATCTCCACACCAGCAATGTGGATGGCAGAGGTACAACAACAACAACAATAACAAAAAGATTTTCACTCCCTGGTCTATTATATCGCAGTTGTTTTTGGCAGCTACTGCATCCTGTTGCTGTTCATTTGTTCCTGAGTATCTGTGCGCTTCATGTATCGCTGTTTTGTGTACTCCGAGCCCAGATTTCTGTCACCGCTCCAGCAAAGCGTCGTGTTTTCGTGGAAGGACGGGCGGGTTCTCATGAGCTTTAACCATGTAACACGGTGGTCATGAATGCGTGGCAAACGCAAGGAGGAAAAAATATATATATTTATATATTTATATATATATAGGCTATCTCAGGACAGGTTTTAAGCGGAAAGCGAACACGGATTTTTAAAGCGCGCTCTGGACTATTGGTTATGGGTGGCAATGGAAAACTAAATATGCACTAGGCTAGTAAAATACAAATACATAAAATAAAATAAAAAACTCAAGTGGACAACTCGGTGACTGCGCATCTGAAATATGCATGTGGAGATCCCTGAGATAAATCGTCTGAAGATTATGCAGTCGCAGAGCGGCTTTCATGAGGCGGACGTGAGAAACGCAGCGGAGTAAATCGAAGGAGGAACTGAGTGCAGTGTAACGGAGCGCCACTTCACGTCTCCGTGCTGCAGACTCGACATCCCTGACAGGCGGTCTCTCTGTCTCTCTCTCTCTCTCTCTCTGTGTGTGTGCAACCAACACACGAGCATGTCGAACCGAAAACACCGGGACAACCAGGAGATTTGCGCCCGCAAGGTCCGGGAGCTCGCGCAAACCGGGCCCAACAAACACTGCTTCGAGTGCGGTCAGCCTGGTGTAACTTACACCGATATCACGGTGGGCTGCTTCGTTTGCACATCATGTTCCGGAATGCTGTAAGTACCCTAACGTTTATGCACAACCTCCTGATGTTATGTCATCTCTAAGATTACTGTTATAACGACGCACAGGCCTGTGAGTCTGATTGTAGGAGGATTATGCGTGTTAACTTCAGTCCTCAATCAGTGCTTAAGCCTGATCAAACCTGATGTAGTAGGCGACGTGCTGTAGGGACTATGATCATAGATAAGGCAAGCCCCCTCTCACCCTACCCCACAGCAGGCTACCAGAGACTCGGAGGATGATTTTCAGTGTTTACGTCTTCATTCAAGCGGTAATTACTACTTTGTCATTTTTCAGGCGTGCCCCCTCATCGCGCCTGTGCAACGTTTCATTTCGTCACGGTTTCAGGTTTTACATCATTAAGCCTTTTTTCCCCTGCATGTCAGCAAGCCCGCTTAATGCAGCACAAGATTAGACACGCAGATTTCACATTTCACTTTCTCATATTGTCATGTAAGCTGTTCCACAAAAAAAACATTCATCGCACCATGGTCTGTTTTCACGGTTATGTTTTTTTTGTTGTTGTTGTTGTTTTTTTTGGGGTACCAGATTTTGTTATTTTATTCAAACATTTTGGTTCCTTCATCTTCACGGTTGCATTTTCTGAAATGAAATGTTATCCTTCACATCCCACATATCACCAAACTGTAGACAAATAAATAAATGCGTCGTCACTTTTCTCCTTTTTAATGCGTCTTCTTCTGTTCCCAGTTAGTCTATCAATTCAATCCAAGCGGTTTTATCTCTCTTATTTCTTCCAGGAGGGGGCTCAACCCGCCCCACAGGGTCAAGTCCATTTCCATGACAACCTTTTCCCAACAGGAAGTAGAATTTTTGCAAAACCATGGCAACGAGGTAAGTGGCGGGCACTCCAGCACGCAGACGACGTGTTGTAAATTGGGTGGGCGTGGTCATATAATAGACACGCCCTCAATGTTTTAGTGAAGACCGTAAGACGAATCATATTAAATCTAAGGGCTGAGTGGTAGCCTAAATAGCAAATCTCTTCTTGAGAAAAGGTGCTGATATTCTTTATTATTTTGAAATGTTTTTAACAGATCAAGAGATCAATGTTGTGTCTAATTGTTTAGATGTCATGTGGCAAGAGGGCCATTTAAAAAAAAAAAACATCTTATTTGTTCCTTGGTGCAAAATGAATGACCACATAACATACATTACTGGTCAAAATTTGGTCTAAATACCTACAACGGAATAATGTCTGCATGAATCGTATAGGAGTACCTAATAGACCTCTCAAAATCCCTGTTTGGACAAAATGACTCATTTTATGATGTCTGTAATAATATTTGAAAAAATTTTTTTTACACAATCTCCCTGTGATAAAACTCTCGGGTCCAGGCACATTAAATTAACACACCAGGACCAAGTTGTCACAGGGTTGTTTTCCCTACAAACCCAGATTTTTGTGTTATAAACACATGTCTCATGTATGCATGCGTAGTTTGAATATAGAGATTATTAATGGATAATATATGTTTATATTTATTTATTTATTTAACAGCATCTAACATTACATGATTTAGTATCTGACATCTTCATTGTTTGTGTGTGTGTGTGTGTGTGTGTGTGTGTGTGTGTGTGTGTGTGTGTGTGTGTGTGTGTGTTAAAAACAGTAGGTTAAAAACAGTGGTCTGTAATATTCTCAGGTGAAGATGGAGAAAAACTCTTGACATTGCTGATCTGGGTGGAAATAAAAGTCTCTGTGTAACACCTGCAAATGTTAGAATTATGCAAGAGTACCCATATAAATTCAATCCAGTCTGAATAGGACTAAAGCTATGATTGGAAGTACGAGTTAGGGTGGCAGTTGGTTGGAAAGGATTATGTATCCCTGCTGGGGTTAATCCTACAAATGAAAATGCACAGTGGATTTAACAGGAAAATGATTGTGTTCTTTGATTTGATTCAAAGTTCTTTGGCCTTTTACATAAATTTGCACATTGAGCTCTGCTCTAATGGTGCACAACATTCTCTGGTCTCACTATGAAACTGTTCATACATTATGCATGAGAAAAAAATCCACACTACTAGAATATGTTGTATAAATTACATGCAGGGTGCACATAGTTTGTGACCAGTAGGCCATAGTAATGAGTGTAAAAGAGTTTCTGTCATCATGCTGAGCAGTTAGACTGGACTTTTGGGATGACATAAAGTGTATTTGAGGAATGTGGCAGTTACTTGCTCTGTGTGTGTGGTCAGGAGGGTGCGAGCTCTAGGTCACGTGAGGCTAAACCGGCCTGTTTAGTGCTTAAATATTGAGTAGAGATACAAGGGTAGATATGGAGTATTTGTAATGGCCCTCATATTGTAGTGTGAGCAGAACGCTCACATTACGTGCACTTGCACCCGTTTACTGATACACACATACACACACCTCATGTAATACCACTAAAAGCCTCTCACTCTTTACCACATTAGTCCCTTGTGAATGATTTATTGGTGAGAGCTCTTTTTGTTATAATACTTCTGAAATGCAGGTCACAAATCTCTGAGTCATTCCATCTCCTCCTCCTGCATAAAAAGCTGGTGATTGTAGCAGATATGTATGATAGATATGATTAAAAGGGACAAGTTAATGATTGTACGACTATGATGTTACTATTGGATAAATCATAGTGGATGTGTGTATGTATATAACCAAATATTTAGAAGGAAGTGTTTTATTTACGGTTCCCTTTATTATACTCCATGATTATATGAGCTGAATGGGAATCTAAAGACTCACTATTCTGCTTTGTGGGAATGCAGGTTGGGAAAAGGATGTGGCTCTGTACATTCGACCCAAAGACGGATGGCTCTTTTGACCCACGTGACTCGCAGAAGTTTAAAGAATTTCTTCAGGATAAGTATGAGAGGAAGAAATGGTTAGTCTGGTCAAGTTTTTTATGTTAAAGTTGTATTATGTCTTCGATTTCAACTATGAGTGACTTCTTTGTAATCTGGATGTCCTTATGGAGCATATCTTAATTTTGTAGGCATTTCTCTAAGAGTAAAGGCAGGAGGGATGTAGAGCCTGCATGGAGTACAGGGGTTCAAGCTCCTGCTCAGACTCCTTCTGGAAACCCACTGAACCCTGCAGCCCGGACTTCACGTGCTCTGGTGAGAGAGATAGATGGAGAGAGAACTGGAGATAATCATAGAGATGGAAGGAAAAACAATAAGAAACTGAAATAAGAAAATACAATACTGTGCAAAAGTCATAGGCACAGGTAAAGTAATTTGACTAGGCCCTAAAAAATGACTAAATAAAATATTTGTATATACATAGAAATTCTAGAAATTCTTTTCTGTCTCTGGGTAATACCAGACTGCCTCCATCATGTTTCTATTTGAAAAGTGGTTACTTAAAATGACACTCAATACAACTGCTTGTGTTCGGCTTAGTGATTAGCATGTTTGCCTCGCAGCTCCAAGGTTGGGGGTTCAAGTCCCGCCTCTGCCCTGCGTGCACAGAGTTTGTATGGTCTCCCCGTGCTTCGGGGGTTTCTACCTGGTACTCCGGTTTCCTCCCCATTCCAAAAAACATGTGTTGTAGGCTGATTGGCATTTCCAAACTTGTCTGTAGCATGTGATTGGGTGTGTGAATGTGCATCCAATTGTGCCCTGCGATGGGTTGACACCTTGTCCAGGGTGTCCCCCGCTTTGTCCAGGGTGCCCCCCTTCCCTGAGTCCCCTGGGATAGGCTCCGGCTCCCCGTGAACCTGTGTAGGATAAGCGGTATAGAAAATGGATGGATGGATGGATAAAGATTATGGTGTATATTTGGGTTGGGGGCAGAAGGGGGAATGGGGGAATGGTGTGCAGTGCTCACTAGATAATATTATGTTCAGGGAAGCAATATAGCTATGTGGCTACTGCTAATAAGCAATGACTTTGCTGTGTAGGTAAATTGAGATGGAGTGAATGGATTACTCAAGCGACAGAAATGACTCAACGGATGAGGATTTTTTTTTAGTTACTGTTACACAGTGACATGCAACCATATATGTTCAATTCAGAATATACAGAAGAAGAAATGCGCCAGAAAAGCAGAGAGCTTTCAGAATTACACTGAGCCAAATAACTGAAGTTATCAACAACACAAGTAGCTACCATAATGTTAGCTAGTAATGCTACATGATTATGTACCTTTGTGTTAGCAACCTTACACTCCGGTTTGAAGTGTTGGCTGCACACTCAGAAATATCCATCATTGTTCAGTGGTGTAGAGACCGCATTAATGTTTGTAAACAAAAAGAGTTTTCTATCCTGGTTAGAAAGAGTTGTGATTTGTGTATCAAATGAACTACTTGATTAAAATCTGACTATTCAGCTTGACTTTATGTAAATTTAATCCATTTATTATTATGGATTAGCACTAAAAGACAATGAGTGTTATGCAGATAAACTAACACTTTCAAATGATGTAACTCTAGAAGATTCTTATGTCTTGGTGTCGTGTCGGTGGCTAATGATGCTAAGTGGTGGTCTAGCATGTAATGACCAGACATACACTATATGACCAAAAGTATGTGAACACCTGACCAATCACACCCATATGTGCTTATTGAAAATCCCATTATGTTATAATAACCTCCACTCTTCTGGGAAGGCTTTGCACTAGATTTTGAGAGCATGGCTGTGGGGATTTTTGATCATTCAGCTACAAGAACATCAGTGAGGTCAGGCACTGATGTTGGGTGAGGAGGCCTGGGGTGTAGTCAGTGTTCCAATTCATCCCAAATGTGTTCAGTGGGGTTGAGGTCAGGGCTCTGTGCAGGCCACTCGATTTCTTCCGCTTATTGCATGCTGGGTATTGTAGCGTTCAGGTGAAGACAGGAAAACGGCATAAAATCATGAATTCTGATATACCATGGACAAAGCGATACAGTCCCATGCAACAAAAAACTACATAACATGATAAATCCATCCATCCATCCATCCATCCATTTTCCATACCGCTTAAGCCTGAAGCCTATCCCAGGAGACTCAAGGCACAAAACAGGGGACACCCAGGACATGGGAGTGCCAACCATTGAAGGGCACAATCACATACACTCACACATGCATTCACAAACTACAGTTTAGAGATGCCAATCAGCCTACAATGCATGTCTCTGGACTGTGGAGGAAACAGCAGAAGCACGGGGAAAACATGCAAACTCTGCGCATACAGGGCAGAGGTGAGAATCGAACCCCCAACCCTGGAAAAAAATTTTCACGTTTAATTTTTTGGAATGTTTGGAATGTTACCAAAGACAATAATATTGATAAAATGTATATAAAAAATTAGGCTGGCTATAAAAAATTGAGGGTGTAGTACTTTGTCTACTCCTGTAGTGGGGAAAATTATGTATAATGGGCAAAAAACAACAAAGTATGTTTCTATTATTGTACAAATTTGAAAGTAATCTCTCTCTCTCTCTCTCTCTCTCTCTCTCTCTCTCTCTCTCTGTGTGTGTGTGTGTGTGTGTGTGTGTGTGTGTGTGTGTGTGTTTGGCAGTCCCAGGCTCAGTTGCCATCATGGGATAGAGTTCCGGCTGTGTCTCCAGCTGATGTTCGTACAGAGGTTTTCACAGCTCGACCCACTCGATCTCAGAGCTTCAGAGACCACACTATTAAAGGCACTGTTCATGCACTCTCGTCTCCTCTCCTTTCATCTCTTCTCATATACTCTCCTTCCACTCCTCCTTTCCACTCCCCTTGTCACATCCTCCCATGTCTCATCACCTCACATTTCTTTTACTCTCCTCTTTCCTCTGTTCTCCTCGTCTTTTCTCTTCTTTCCTCTTTTCTCTTGTGCTCTGTTCTTCTCTAGGCTCTTCTCACCCCTCTTCTCTCTATCTCGTTATGTCGTGTTTGTGTCTCTTTGTTCTACAAACACTACTCACTGTGGTGATTCATTCTATATCATTTATCAACGGACAGCTTCCCCTCTGCTCTCTCAGATTCCTTGTTAAGTGGGATGGAGAGGCAGAGACCAGGAACAATTTATCCAGGAATGGGACCGCAGAGTCGCCTTCCCTCTTTCCCTGCCCTTCCACGCCCTTCAGGTGAACACCTCTATGCAGACGCAGACACAAGTACACAAAGCCATGCACATACATCCAGAATTTTAAGTATACTATTTCTAAGTTTTGTTAATTTCAACCTTTCAGCAAGTAGCACTTTCAAAAACAGCTTCACACTAGGTAAGCTGCTGAGCTTTGATAGCATGTCTGCATGTGCATGCACTTCTATGACAGTTATCTGTCTACTGACCTCTAATATGGAACTGATAGGGCGAGTAGAGTAATCACAGGAAGAACTCTGTATTATTTATATGTTGTGTTCCCTGCATGATCGTACAGTTTATTTTAAAAAGCATGGTTATTTTAAAAAGCATGGTTTTTGTTCTTCAGTCAGAGGTTCTTCTAGACTGTCACACTGAGTCACACAGTGCGCCGTATGTGTTGAAATGTACCATGTTCATCTCAGACAGAGAGAAACAGTGTGTGAAGTGTTAGTGATATGTGACTCAAAATCTAAATGCCAATGGTGGCCGTGTCAGCTATGGAATGCTGTTGAGTCTGGCTTTGCACAGCTTCCACTCTCGGACTTCAAAGCACGTCCTCGCAGCACCAACAGGTCAAGGACAGACTCTGTTCTCTGACAAAAAAATAGAAAAAAGGCTTTACAGCTTGGATATATTTAGGATGTGGCCCTTACTGGCACATTCTGTAGGTCACTGACGTATTCACACCTTGTATGTTGAAGGAGGAAAATGCTCCAAACGATGCTGGTCTGAACTGTATAGATTTGAAGGAATTTTATTATTAATATCTATCATGCTGCTACATTTGTCATAGGCTGGCACATGGGCTGGTTATGGTGCTCTTACCCTCAAATATAAGACCTGTGGCTGTAAAGATGGCACTACATTATATACAATTAGTCTGACTTTTATTACTGAAGCTTTAGGGCTCTATTTGTATGCAGGTGCAGGTGTAACTCACTTTGATGCTGGTGTATTGCTTTTTTAGTTGGGTATCAGCCAATTTTTTCTCCTGTTCTTGCTCGGTTGCTGTATTTATGGTCAGAAATGAATCATAGTTGACACGTTATTATGCAAAAAATCTCATATATTTAACAGAATCAATAAGCTCTTAACAGAATGAATTAAATACCAGACTCACCAAATTTACTGCTGTAACAGAGAAGAGCAAATGACTAATATAAATGCTATACCCGAGAGTGCAAACACACTCAGTTTTGAAAGAAAATGAAAGAAGCCGTTTAGATTTGATATCACAGGAGCGTGTGCCTAACCATGACGCTTGATATAGCAGTAATTCTAAACCAACTATTTTTTCACAGTTACCAAATGGCTATACCATGAAAATATGCACCAGTGAGGTGATCCTGTTTTTCCGCTTGCATTATTATGATGGAAATTTGGTTTATTGACAAACAACATTTCACCAAATAAGGAGCTAGCAGTTAAATCGGGTGTATTGAAACAGGGACAGTACGTCACTGTGTAGTCAGGACTTGATCTGAGATCCGCTGCTGTGACTGTTATAGGTCGCACGGTATCCTCAGGAGGAGGAGCACCATTTAGGACTGTCCCTAAATCTCTAAGTTTGGACTTTGGAGGTCTCGGTTCTACCCCTAGTGCACTAAGCCATCAGGCTCCACCACTTGTCTCTCAGGACAGGTATGCTGCCGTGTCTCAACTCGACAAGGCCTTTTCTGACACGCCTACCACAGGTAAAGTTGTCCCATGCGCGTATGCTTCTTTGTGTGTATTTTTCTGAGATAAATACATTCTAAGATAATCGTGGGGTTTTTTTTCCTCCAAATGTGCATTGTGTTGCTTAAATGATGATTTAGAAATAAGTGAAAGATAGATGAAATTGTTAATAAAAGTTTTAGGGGAATATCAGGCCTCGCTCTGCCAAACTGTTCTACAGGACACAGGAAAGAGTTTACATTAGAGCATGCAGTTCACCATGGATTCTTCAAATGCTATAGCAAGAGCTTTCGAAGACAGGATTTTGTAACAATATAGTGATATACTTAAATGCCATATATTAGAATTATATTACATTAAAAACACATCAGAAATAACCTTTAAGGATGAGCGTTGATGCTGAACGCTGCAAGGGGTTTGTAAAATACTTTACTTCTCCTCAAACGGTCTTGAGATACAAGTGGAGGTGGAGTGGCGAGGCGAGGCGAAGCTTGCAGGGAGGATTTTTGAGACAGGGCTATATGATGACTCAACACTGATGTGTCTTTTTAGTTGCATCCACAGCTCCTTCTAGTGGCCCTCCGCAATACAGCACCTTGTTTGGCAACAGACTCTCTTCTAGTTCCACACCTGCAAGGTACATAATTACTGGGCTGAATTACTTATTACTCAATTATTAAAGCGTTAAACAAAGCAGCTCCTTTTTGTTTTGTGCTGGTGCAATGGAGTTTGGTTTTTGCCTTTGAATCTGATCATACGTTTTTCTTTTCAAGCTCTCCAGGTGTGCCAGAGGTTACATCAGCCTCTCAGACATTTGCAAGTGAGTTAATTATTTAGCAGTGTGTGTATTTATCCCTCGTTTAAACTTTTTGATCTCACGGTTGCTTCTCTGACTAAAGCTGTTTATACATTGTTGCTGATTTTTGTTGGACAGTCTCCTCTAGGTTTGGTTGTGCCATATTTTTTTTCTTCCATATTTAAATAATGGATTTAATGGTGCTTTGCATACTCTAGAAAAGTATCCAAACCTCGCTTGATACTTTTCTAGAATTGCAGAGCACCATTAAATCCATATTTGTTTAGCCCCAGACTTGTTTTGGTAGTGCCTTGGTCTTCATGATGCTGTTTGTTTAGGTATGTGCTCTAGGAGTATTCCAGGAATGGGTGCGTTTATATAATTTTATATAATTGCACACAGATCGACTTCATTCAACTAATGATGAGATTTCTGATGGCAAATGGTTGCACCAGAACTAATATATGCTTTTTCAGCAATTGGGGTGAATGATTTGTATTTGTAAATAAATGTGCATAATATATTGTTTCCCCACACACACAAGGGGGGGGTGATTAATTATGCAAATATATGCATATACTTACGCAAAATGTGTGTGTGCATGTGTATGTACAGCAGTGTTGGGTAAATTAAAGTAATCCACTACAGATGACTTACTACTTTAGAATCTGAATACATTACTGATTACTGCATGTAAAAAGTAATCAGATTACTAATTACTTTATTTTAAAGTTACTTTCAAAACTTACACTATATTTATACACTACAAAAAAGTTGGATTTATCATAAAACCTGCCTCGGGTGTTGTCACTGTTTGTAGAACTACCAGACCGATAAAATATCAAACTTTTCTAACTAGGCTAGTTTGTTGTCGCTAGCCAAGAGGTGCCACAACTAAGTTAACGCTAACAACTATGTTAGAGTGCCATGCAAAGTGCATTATTTTTCCTTGCTCTGCTCATATCATGTTCACATAAACTGGAACTCATATAGACATTTACACACCCTGTTTTCCTACTCAGCATGAAAGGATGTTTCAGTTTCAACCCCTTTACTGGTTAAAAAAATAAATAAAATCGGCGTATATCCATTTTATCATCACACTGTGCGCCAGCGTTTGGCAGAATTGAGAGACTGTCAGTCAATAAGACATGAGTGTTTCCACATATTTTCCTGTAAATCCTATCTGATTGGCCTCACCTCTGTTCACTGAAGATTTACAACTTTACAAATTTCAACCAACACTGTAGTCTACTTTTACTGACGTTCAGTTACGTAGTGACAAACCAGTCCAAGTGGAGAATTATTCAGGGTTAAAGAAAAAATCTTTGGGGCTACAGCCCTGAATGCCCAGGTCAGGATATGCGCCTGGCAGCCGCGCAAAACATGATTTATTTTAAAAATGTATTTTACTTAATGCTGTTTTCTTAACAATAAATTTGTACTTCAAGTAACAATAACTGTTATCAAATTACATACATTTAAAATGTAATGTGTTATCAGAAAAAGTAATTAGAATACAGTAACGCGTTATACCCAACTCTGGAGTACAGTGTATATATATACTTTAGTTGCACATTCTGCTACAAGCTCTTTGAAACATGTATATACAGTCATGTGAAAAAATAATTACACCCCACGGAAATTGTTGTTTGTTTGTTTTTTGACATATTAGGATAAGCAAACATTTGATCCTCTTTAAAACAGTGCCTATTAATAAAGTTGATACACTCCATCTAATGATACATAAAATTTATATTTTGTAGTAATTTTCACAATTTAAATGAGCAAAAAACAGATCCGTCACATGGAAAAACTAAGTACACCCCTACATTTATCACATTTAACATTTTTCATTTACGTTCAAATCAATAAAATTTTAATCAGGTGTTCAAGATTGGGTGTCAGTGATTAGAAGCTGCTTAGGGAGTGCAGGTGGAACCTGTCTTATTTATACCCCTCTCATATCTAGTGTCTGGTGTTCCCTTTGTTATTGAGGTGTTTAGTGTCATCATACCTAAACCTAAAGAGAATCTAAGGAGTTCTGTAAGGCCTTCAGAAAAAAGGTTGTGGATGCCTATGAGTCTGGCAAGGGATTTAAAAAGATCTCCAAATTATTTGAAATACATCATTCCACTGTAAGGAAAATAATCTACTAATGGCACAGATTTCAAATGACTGCCAATGTGTCCAGGACTGCCATCCCAGCAAATTCAGCCCAAGAGCAGACCATCTGATGCAAATAGAAGTCTCCAAGAACCCCATTTTCATTACAGGATCTGCTAGTAAGTTTTGCAACTGTTGGTGTCAAAGTGCATGCTTCTACAATCTGAAAGAAATTACACCAATTTGACCTGCATGGGAGGCGAGCCAGGAAAAAGCCTTTGCAAGACTACAGTTTGCCAATAAGCATATAAGCAAAGTCCAGGCCATTTGGATTAATGTGCTCTGGACAGACGAATCAAAGATAGAGATGTTTGGCCACAGTAATAGCAGACATTTTTGGTGCAGACCAAAGACAGCTTTTCAGGAGAAGCACCTCATACCAACTGTGAAGCACGGTGGTGGAAATGTTATGGTTTGGGGTTGCTTTGCTGCCTCAGGGACTGGACAGTTTGCATTCAATGATTCAACTATGAATTCCACATCATATCAAAGAGTGCCTGAAGGTAATGCGAGGCCATCTGTCCGAAAGTTGAAGTTGAACTGAAAGTGGACCTTTCATCAGGATAATAATCCTAAGCACACTAGCAAATCCCCAAGGAATGGCTCAAAAAGAAGAAATGGAGGGTTATGGGAATGGCCTAGTCAAAGCCGGATTTGAATCCCATTGAAATGTTGTGGGGGGATTTGAAACAGGGAGTACATGCAGGAAAACCCTCAAAAATCTTGCAACTGAAAGAATCTGACATATGGAAGTGTGGTGAAATATTCCAGCAAGCCTGGTGGAAAATTATGCAAAATGCTTACAAGAAATTATTTCTGCTAAAGAAGGCAATACTAGCTTCTGAGGTGAACTTACTGTTTCAAAGATGATCAAATATTTCAAAATAGCCAACAATTTTCATGGGGTGCAGTTTTTTTCCCACATGACTGTATAATTAATCTCATCTATACTGATATAATTTATATAAATTGCTTTGAGATGTAGAGTTATTTTAGAGTCCGTTGTGCTTCTGTGCAATCTTAAAATCTAGTACAGTTTTTAAGTGTAATCATTTTGCCCTTTAGAACCTTAGCTCCATTTTATGTAAACAGATTATGTAATTAGACCCAATTAGAGCTAATTCAAAAGTCACAAACAGCATCTTAATTAAAGCATCTCTCTTTCTTTTCCTTTCCACAGATTTCCCAAACCCCTTCTGTTCTACAGCCAGCAGTTCACAGCCTGCTTTATCCCCTAGTAACCCCTTCAACAGCACGGTCACAGGTGAGCCTCATCTCAGTTTTGCAATGAGACTGGTGATTAAATGTGTTACCAAATCTCTCTCTCTCTCTCTCTCACACACACACACACGCACGCACACACACACGCACACACACACACACACACACACACACACACACACACACACACACACACACACACACACACACAGGGTGCTTCACAGGACTACTTCTTTAATCCCAGATTAAGAGAAATTATTGGATGGTAGTAATCATTTTTAATCCAAAAATTATTTTTGCCTCAAGCTTAACCTGTATCCTTCCGTAACACAAGAACATCTAAGTGATTGATTTTTGAATAAACAGCTAAATGAAACACCAAGTACAAAATATTGCACACGTCAAACATACTGTGATTTTTTTTAGCCTTAATTTGGATAACCTTAGAGAGTTCCTTGCCTTTGTTAATAATGGTTGGGAATGGTTTTCTGGTTTAGCGCAGGCTGAAGGTTCATATTACAATGAAATAAACTTCTTAAATTCATGTGGTCATGCATATGATGAGATCACCTTTCGTAAGGAACCTGAGAGACACAATATGACTACAGATCAACTACCACTCAGT
Source organism: Ictalurus punctatus (assembly GCF_001660625.3). Classification (NCBI taxonomy): domain Eukaryota; kingdom Metazoa; phylum Chordata; class Actinopteri; order Siluriformes; family Ictaluridae; genus Ictalurus; species Ictalurus punctatus. The sequence continues at coordinate 21,282,521 of NC_030422.2, forward strand.
ATAGACCAAGCCATAAGGAATTGAAAAAAAAAAGCAAAAAAAAAAAAAAAAGAATTAGCATGCTATGAAACCTGATTTATCGGCAACCCCAGTATGCAGGCAGTCAGTGGTCTGAGTCCCTGCACAGGAATGTAAAAATGATATGTGGCAGCGGTGCTGTGGCAGGTCGCCAAGCCAGTGGTCAAGAAATACTCAGTGGTAAAATATGACAGCTGTTTTGTCTGACGACAGGGCTGTTTTTCTTGCCGTCACCATCTACTTTTATGATTGTAGCTCTTGTCTTCAACTCTTAGATTCACAAATTAAAACAGGGTCCTTACTGAACTTCAGGTAGAAAAGACCATGTTATAGACAGGATTTCTCCTGATTTGCTTATAATACAAACCAGTGGAACAAAAGAAACCCTTAGAATAGAGAATACAAATAACTTCTAAGTAATTTAAGAGGCAATCGCAAATAGCATTATGTTTAAATCAGATAAAAAAGTATGTTCAATGAAACGTTCCCTGCCATAATGGTGTAGCAGTGCACATCTTTATTACACAGTAAGATCATAGTAATTATGAGTACATTGGATTTTAATGTAACAAAGGGGCTTGCAGGATGACCTGGATCAACCAGTAGAGTACAAACATGGTGACTGCAGTACTTTTGTTTAAATACTTTGTTGTAAAGTTTTCTCCTTTTTAACAGGTGACAGCAGTACGCTTGTGTCACCGTCTCCTTCAGCTGCCTTCCCTCACTCAGCCTCCTTTCCTGCTCCCACCTCCCAGAATGCTTTTCCTCATGACCCAGCTAATAATCAGGAGACAAATGGTGAGCTCAGACATTTCTCCTCCTGACCATCAATCATGAGCTAAATGGTCGATCTGGTCTTAAATGAGCCTGTGTCTAATGCATTTCCTCTTGTCAATACACAGTAATGTATTTTCCAGATGGCTATATCAATGATGTACTGTATGTGTTACATTTTTTTTTTTTTTTTGCAGTAGCCTAATTGTAAAATGTGTTTTTATAAGTATTTCAACATATTAGTGTTTTTTTTTTCAATAGGTGTGTTTCTTCACACTACTTAATAGCTACTTATAAAGTGAAAAGGCTTATAAAATATAAATAAAAGTAATTTTAGTACAGACCGAGGTATTTAAGATTAGGATCATAGTAAAAGAAACAGTCTAGGAGTGAAAACTAGTATACCAGTAGGTGTCTCTGAAGTGCCGAGATATATATATATATATATATATATATATATATATATATATATATATATATATATATATATATATATATATATATATATATATATATATATATATAAATGTCAAATGAAAATAACTAGTCCTTTAATGAAACTTAATCAATGTGATCAGAGTGTGTGCTAATGTTAGTAATCTATAAACAGAAATTTAATCTAATGGTTTCAATTTCAATATAATTTTGCTGATAACAGTACAACTACTTTCAAACTTCAACAACTTGAACATGGATATGCATCATTTAATACATCTACAAATATGCAGGTCAGCCACACCCATATTCATTCTACTTCAGTCAGGTTGTGGACATGTGCATGGGCACAAAGAAAGCACGCTAAATGATTGGTGCTTTGCTTAAATGATATAATCTTGAAATATTATAAAGTATGTACAATTTCCTTCTTCATTATTAATTCAGTTCTTTAGTTCATTATTAATGGCAAATACATCTCCGGTGTTGTGTTGGGTCTTGGATGTGATTTGTAAATTCATCAACTGCAGGTTTCTCGTCTTTCCCTGCACTGGAGTCTACCTCCAAAGTCCAGCGGTCGATGTCCGTCAACCCGTTTACTGTGAGTAGACTTCTGCAATCTGCTGCTGTTTAGTAATGTATCAATGTGTTTTCCATTCTGCTCCTTTCTGGGCCATAACTTTAATTAGACACATTTAAATTGGTTAGCGAACATGCATAACTTAGTATAGACTTTCAGTAGGTGGATTTAATATGCAGCTCAGTGATTAACTGATGTAATATCAGTTATTTATACCATATGTAATGACTATATTGGTATCTAAAATTAGGCCAAATGTATTCTGTGAGTGACTTGAGTGTGTGGTGAAAGTGTCTGTGGTGTATGTGTGTTAATGAGCACATCTGTGCGTAGTTCACTACTGTTCTCTCCATGTGTTCTCTCAGGGGACGGTTTACCCCACCAGAGGAACGTCACTGAACCCTTTCATCTGATCGCATCGTCCCTTTGACGAGAGTGAGAGAGAGGGGGATTGTGGGTATATGTGGAAGAGACAGAAAGCATGATGCCATTTCCATGCCTTGAGGAAACTTCCTCCATCAGATAAGGGAGGAAAACACACAAGGACTGCCCATTTTCCTGAGTTTAAGTTAATGTCTGTGTGTGTGTGTATTAAAGAATGGATCCCTTTTGTTTGAGTCTGTACGTATTTGTAAGCGTGAATGTCTTATTTGTGTGCACCATTTTGCACTACACACTACAAATCAAAGTTCTTTGTGAGCATGTGTGTCTTTGTGTTCTTTTTTTAATGTTTGTGCGTGGGTGTGTTCATTTCATACATGTTTACTCAAATAAGTTATCTAATGGTGCCAGATAGCAAGTGGCAATATCAGAAACACACACACACACACAGAGATGATTTTAACCTCCTGCCCTGTACTCTTGATAAATCATTGCTAGCTTTTAGCCTGCACTGGCTTGCATTTTAGCAAAGACACCCAAGTATCAAGTTGTAGTAATTAAACACTGAAAAATGGCAGCACGCAACTTGAGCTTCAAATATTATGATATTATTAATACAAAGTGTGCAAATTTTATTTAGCTCTCATTTGGCAACTCTCCAAATGCATGTTAATAGGAGAAACCGACTTAATCATTTGTTTGTATATGTATGTGAGGCATACATGTCTGTACGTCATCAGCCTGCATGCGCTTCATGAGCAAGACGCTGCCTGAATGTACTGCAATTTTGGTAATTTCGCACAAAGTGTTATTTGCATTACTCATCTTTATGGACCAAATAATGTCAGGCTTCATGTACAATTTTTCCTTTCGTTTCCAATATTTTTGCATTGGTTCATTTAGAATGTCTTTGTAACAGGAAGTATCCGTATGCATAAAGAAACTATTCATTTGTTCGTGTCAACGTGTATCTAATTGTATAAGTTACATTATGGAAATCAAGCCTCAGTTTGAATTTTGCTGCTTCAGGATTTCATGCAATATATCTATTTATAAGATTTGCATTTATATTTTTATCTGTTGGGGTGGGGCATCATTGCGTTATGAATGTAATTGCACTTCTTTAGAGCTTTAAAGTGGAAATTAAAAAAAGAGAAAGGTATCACTGTAAACCTTGCATGTGGCCTAAATTATTATTCCAGCATGACTGCAGTTCTATCAAAATAGATGTCTGTATGGAGTTTAATCTCCAGCAGAGGTCGCAGTGTAGCGTTAATAAGCAAAGCGACTGAAGGAAACGTCTTCAAATGGGTCGTAAGCAACACTTCACTTTTGTTATGCAGATAGTGTATTCTGAGATATACAGGCTTCAAACGCCTTGCTTATAGACGGTCGTTTAGACCCTCGTGTCAGTACAGTAGAAGTGAAAGTTTTCAGTAGTGCAACGGTTTGTGCAAATTGATAACGGTTATCACTAAAACACTTAAGTTTACTTAAAAGGTAATGTTTTCTGCCAAAGAAATCTGATTCTGGTTGGCAACCTGGTCTCGTGAAGCTCCCCTCCTCTTTGGTGCCTACACACGCGTACACATGCACACACGCGCGCGCGCGCGCACTCTTTAACTAAGGGGACGGGCGATGAGTGACAGGCCGCGCAGTAGCAGCAGAGGCGATGTAGACTATCCTACTGTAAACACTAATGCGATTTAGCCACTCAGTCCTGGATAAACAGCGAGACAGACTTTCTCACAGCTTTACACACTTTGATGAGCCGTTTGACTGATGACATTGCCCCCCCTCTCCTGAAACAAGAGGACACACTGTATGGAAGCAGCCGCATGACCGAGTCTCTTGCCGTCGCGTGCACGACGAGCCGACTTTTCCGTGGAGGGACAGGAGAGCAAGAAACCCCTCGCCGCGAGCTAGTTGTGAATGAATGAAGCCAGTGCAGGACTGACAGAGCGCAATGGAGAGCGAGGCTCCGAGCTGCGAGGACGTGCGGAAGAGCGGATACCTCCGCAAGCAGAAGTCCATGCACCGGCGCTACTTCGTGCTGCGCGCGGCCTCAGAGCGTGGTCCGGCCCGCCTGGAGTACTACGAAAGCGAGAAGAAGTTCCGCAGCGGGAAAGCAGCGGCGCCCAAGCGGGCCCTCGCGCTCGAGACGTGCTTCAACATCAACAAGCGCGCCGACGCCAAGCACAAGCACATGATCGTGCTGTACACCCGCGCCGAGAGCTTCGCTGTGGCCGCAGAGAGCGAGGCGGACCAGGACGAGTGGTACCACGCGCTGCTCGAGCTGCACTGCAAGAGTGAGTCCACACACACACACACACACACACACAGAGAGAGAGAGAGAGAGAGAGAGAGAGAGAGAGAGACTTCGTTCTATCCTAACCATCACTAAAACAACTAACCGTGCTCAGCAGTAGGTCAACACAGTACGCCGTGGTCCGATATTAAACTATTAATCTACTCTGCGGTTTGGAACACAGCCCCCAGTGTGCTCACACGACTGTAAATGAGGTGATAACGTGGCAGGTTGTTGGGGCCAGTTTGAACACTGTTTATTTATTTACAGTCTGCACTGCATTTTCGACTCTGACTTCAGTAGCATGCACTGTTTTCTTTTCTTTTTCTTTTGGAGCACTTCTTCGTTACATTGCTCAAGCACGTGCTTTATAACCCGAGCTGCAGTGAGTCTCAGTGCACAGTGAACTCTTCCCTACAGAACTTTTATTACAGCCTCATTCACTCTCACTGAGCAGATTTACAGTACATTAAATATATTAACGGGAATTTCTCTCCCGTGAATTGTGGTTGTGCACAAAGCAGTGTGGACCAGGACCCAAATGGAAAGCAATAACATCGTGAGTTTTATGGGTCCTATTTAAACCAGACCCGTCTGTGTCACAGTTCAGTCTCAGTGCTCATGTGTGCATCTGCTGAGTTCTCTGACACCTCGGGCTGATCGTTGAAAGTGTCGTTGCCTGACAAACGGATTATCTTTGGAGAAATAAGTGCAAAAGTAATCGCGAGTCAGACGTTAGAGTCTCTCTGTTGTCTTATCGGCGCCTCCACACCGAGTCCCAGGTTTATCCAGCAGCTTCAGTGAAAGCTTATTCACACATATAACCACGTGTTCGGTTTCAAGACAGAAAAACAAGACATTTTCTGTTGGTGGTTTTTTTAATTATTATATTTCTAAAAAAAAAAAAAAAAATTGTTTTTGTTAATAGACGCAATCCTCAAATATTTGAGAAAACATTTGCACTTTTCTACACTCCAGAAAAAGGTCCCAAACGGTATCTTTGCACGTCATTGAGGTGAAAGCCTTTAGGGACATTTTCTCCTTGAATAGTGTATGCAGAAATCGTTTAAAGCTTATTTATAGTACATAGATCATAAGGACCTTAATTGTACCCTAAGTTTTAAAGGTGCACTGCAAACACTTTCCCAGCTGAAAAATACACAGAACAAATACAAAACAAAAAATTACATCCCCTTGAGGTACCCACATGTTTACCGTTTTTCTTTCTTTCTTTTGGAAAATGTATTAGCTTAGGCAGCATGGGTTGTGTGTATTTTTTCTGCCGTTGTTTGTACTGTCCTGCTGCGGCAAAACAACAACAACAACAATAACAATAATAATAATAATAATAATAATAATAATATTGCCAGGGAAAAAAGCATTGAGACACTTTCAAAATGCTTTATGTGTGTAGAGGTGAGGCGTAAAGCGCCATGCAATTGTATAAGATTGCCAGAATAATTAGTTTTTTCGACCCTGAGTAGAAAATATTAGCCTACTTCTTCAGGTTCCTGTTCCCCTACTCTGAGTGTCCTGTACACAATACCCCACAATCCAAATGCCAACTGACTGATTGGGTTGGCAGAACTGTAATCAGCCTTGTAAAACACAGGATCTAAAGCTAGTGTAAAAAGAAGTGAGAAGGTCCTCATGACTCGTCCATAAGCAAGGCGTTTCACCTGCCTGCCCCTTGGCCTGAAGAGATAACACAAATGAAACGCATGACATAGCATTGGCAAATAAAAAACACAGGTCAAGGTGCTGCTACCTGGCATGTGTTATATAACAAAGAGCTGATGGCCAGGTCTGATCTAATCTGTCTTGTGAGTTCTAGGAGCTCTGCCTGCAGTGCTGCACTGTCTGTGGACTTTGTAGGATTTAATGGATCCACACTGAAAGCATGAGTATTTCCTAAAGGAATAAAAGGAGAAAAAGAGAAATAGAGAAGTAACAGGAGGCTGTTTGTGGTTTAGTGTGAAAGAAGGGAGATCCTGCAGTTGTTAGTCATAAACTATGATGACTGTGGGCAGTCAACAAAATCCAGGAGTCCACTGATCTGTTTCTCAAATGTTTTGACATCTATCTAACAATGCAAAGGTAATTTTGCCTTTAATTCCTTTAACAATTGCTTAGTCGTGGGTGAATTAGTGATAACGATGACCTAATATATCCATCCATGCATCCATCCACCTATCCATCCAACGATTTTAAATACCACTTATCCTATACAGGGTCGTTGGGGAGCCTGGAGCCTATCCCAGGGTTGGTGCTATGGGGTGCCTACCCATAGCAGGGCACAGTTGCACACATTCACACACACTTGGAAAATGCCGATCATTCAACAATGCATGTTTTTGGACTGGGGGCGGAAGAAACCTCCGAAGCATGGGGAGAACATGCAAACTTTGCACACACAGGGCGGAGGTGGGAATCGAACCCCCAACCCTGGGAGGTGCAAGGCAAACGTGTTAACCACGTTAAGTTACTGTGCACCCCTTGACTTAATATAGTAATGAATAATTTTTATGCTGATTCAGTTACTGGCAAATTTACAGAAGACCACAATACTTATTTATTTAATTCAGCTTGGTTTCAGGAATGGAAAACCAGCACTGGGCTTTTTCCTTTAGAAACCACAGTTTATGGGGTAACCAGAGCCTTGGGTATGTTCTGTACTGGTACTAGAGAAAGTATATGCACCCCATGTCCCCAGAGAGGCAACATTGAATTATGGGTAGGGGTGAGGAGATATTTGGGACAAATATTTTCCCATTGACGAAGTTTCTGAAACCCAGGCGCTTTGCCTATTACTTCAGTAACCACAGTTTGAATATGCAACCCACATTGGGTCACTTGAGGGTTTCAACTGTGGAAAGGTTTAGAGAAGAGCGGAATTGTCTGGACCAGCATGTTTGAACAATGCTGAACAATCTACTTTAGATCCCGGATCAAATGCTGCCACACACGCAATGATACACACACACACACACACACACACACACACACACACACACTCACACAGAGCAGAAGGCTCACCTGTGCATAAGGAGGGCATACAGCACAGAGTAGATGTTCCAGTGCTCTCTATTTGTTCAGCTGTGATGAGATTTAATGTTCTTCACACCGCTTGATTTGTCCACACACTTAAACTGCAGACTGAGACAGCATGTTCTGGTGTGCTGGTATTCTCGGTATCTTTCCGTTAATGGTTAGAAATCATTTTGGGATATTCCACATTGTTTGAAATAGGTTAAATAAACAGTGAGTTGAGTTAAATGTAGTGTCAAGGATGAGAAGTTAGTGATGAAAGGTGATATTATGTGGATCATGCCTGTGCTGTCTTCTCATGTATCTGCAAGTCAGGTGCAGAAAATTGCCAAATGACAGCTAGGCGCCAGAGAGATCACACATTACCACCACATTGCCATCACCATCCCATGGTATGTGTGTGAGAGACTCCAGTGAAGGGCTGCTGTTTAATGGTTATACTCTTTTAGATCTTGCTCATGTCTTTAATGTGGTGGTAATTACTATCACTGTGAGTTTCTCTGTGCGTGTACACACACACACACACACACACACACACACATTGAGCTGAAGGTGGGACAAACCTGTGCTATGTTAACTACTCGCTTGTGTCTGCTACAAGGCTATTTTGTATAGTTTGACCCTCAACCACATTACACTAGTGCACACCATGTCCTCGTACAACCTTTTCTGTACAACTAAAACACAGCCAGTTCCCACTGGATGACCTTATGCTGGATCTGTCCTGTACTAAGCCTTAAATCAGTAGGTTTTTGCAGGCTTTAGATAAAGAGTCTGCTGTTAACTTTAGTACTTTGTATACTTTATATACTTTGTAGTGTGTGTGTGTGTGCGTGTATATATATATATATATATATATATATATATATATATATATATATATATATATACACGCACACACACAAAGATAGTTCTGCATTTTATGCCTTCTTTTAAATGAATAATAATTAATTCCACAATTCTGAAGGAAATGCAAATAAAAGCTTTATTTTCAACAAGTTGTTTCACAGTAACTGGTCTCATAAACAGAAAACACATTACTCAAATTAACATTAACACATGAACTAAATTCTGAAGATTAAATTAAGATTTCTTAAATTACTGAATGTTATTAATTCATATTAACATTGACTGAATTCTAAAAAAACTCCTGTTATTCTCACATTCACTCACCACAAACAAAAGCATTTCTACTTCATCACTGACATCAAACTGGTCATATATAATATGAACTTTTTTATATATTAACATTAACTGGATATGAAATACATCTTCCAATGGTGTACTCCAGTACTCCAACGGTGTACTCCGCGAGCAGCTCCAGTAGCGCGGCAAAAAAATAAATAAATAATTAGACTCGATTCCGAAACTCCCGCTTCACTGCTTCAGCGTCCGGTGTAAAATTTGAGCAGTGCAGAGCTTACAGAGCTTACAAACTGCACTTTTGTCATCATTCCACACAAGAGACATCTTTACACACAGCACGAAATCGATGTGTTTTCCCGCCCTCTTTTGATTGACAGAATATAATCGGCCCTGATCATCGGATGTTTCTAAACTATACATCGGTGCATCTCTTTATTTATATATATATATATATAAATATATATTTGTGTGTGTTTTAAATTATATCCCCAGTTGTGTACATACTTACACTGAATTAGACATAGTTGCATTAACACGCACCGCCATTCACAAACAGGGCCACACTCATGTTAGTTCGCGCACACACTCTCACACACCCGTGCACGTATACACATCCTAAAGCTGAGATCATTACCTCATTTCGTCTCTGCCAGAAAATTACAAAGACTTTTATTTTTCAGCTGGTCTGTACAAGCCAGTGAAGAAAGAAAGGTCAATGGGTTCATTTGATCGTAAACCATAAGATATTTCTCGCTTGCCAGCTCTGTCCAGGAAGACCATTTTGAGGTTAAAAACAAATGAATAGCTACTGTTTTAAGGGAGGCAGCAGTCAGCCTTTCATTGACTGGGCACTTAAGGGCTGTGCATTGCTGGGAAATGATGCCCATGCTTACCAGACAGAGCTCAGCGATTAAATACTTTTGACATGTTTTATTACTTAGCACAAACAGCCTGTTCTCAAGAGAATGCCCAGCACTGTGTTTTAAAACATACAGTGTGCAAAACAGTGCCGAGCATCCAGATGATCTGTTTGCAGGAGAGAGTAATTGTGCAAATTACGCTTAAGAGCCAACCATATGGAGTGCAATGCACACGCACAGGCACAGAGACATGCAAATTAAATTTTACTATAACTGTTTTCAAAAAGCACAGCCTAGATTTTGAACCCATTGTAGTTGAAGCGCTTGATCCATGTGGATGGAGTTTTTTAAAACTTCTCCTAGCACATTATGTTACTAACCTGCAGGCAGACATATTTATCCAGGGTGTAAAACAGTATGCCTTTTGGTCAGCGCTATATACATGACAATCATTGTTAATGACCGGAATGGTCTGTTCTAAAGCCTCATTGTTTAACTTCATAATGTCCCTATATTTCAAATCTCCCAAAGCGCTAGCAGCATATTAAAAGGATGAGCCTCATTTGAGAGTTTAACCTTTAGACATTCTTTAAACATTGACTATTGACCATGAAACACACACACACACACACACCAATTTAGTCTTGTATCTTTAATTTGAAGCATTATGACAAACACACAGTTTTCAAGTGTGAGATGCAGAGCCTATCATGAGCTCAGTTTTGTGGAGCTTCATGTTTACTCCACTAACCACTCACAGATAGCATAGAGAATGCTTGCTCTCTGTTGGCACTGTTGGTCTAGTGCAGCGGTTCTTACCATGTTTATGAGTGTGACCCACTTTTAAGAATAACATTGTTTTACTACCCCCCTGCTACCGCTTTCTGCCCCCCCAGGGTCGTGACCCCCAGGTTAACAACAGCTGGTCTTGTTGAATTCCAGTGTTGATGCTATGGGTGGGTCACAGGGGGGGCAAGGCCAGTGAATTAAATTTATATACAACATTATCTATGCATATCTATCTGTCTATCTGTCTTTCTATCATTTCCAAGATATGTTAACTGAATGTGGAATATTTTTTTTGTTGATGTGTTTGAAAATATTAATTAAGCTATTATTAATGTATAATAGGCTTCTACATACAAACATCAGCAAACCAAAAGTAGCCTCGGCATTATTAGCCATTATAAGTTAGTTAGAGTAAGAAGAAGAACAACAATAAGTATAATGATGATGGACCCCAATGAAGCAAAATTACTTGCGCTATCTGGGTATCTCTCTGTTGTCAATCACAGTGACACTAGCCAATCGCAGGCATGTGTGAGCTCATACATGTGGCAGAGGGTAGATTTCCTCCTAGTGTGCTACACTAGCAACAGTTCCAAAAGATGTGGTTACTCAGATGTTAAATGTTAAATGCCAGATTGTCCCATATGTCCTGATGCCAAACCCTGCAGGTAGATTTGCATCTAGAGCAGGGTGTGGCAACACTAATAACTGTCTCAGGGAATGAACTGTGCATCCTGTATAATTTTCCAGTTAAAGTGCCAATAGAGGGGCTTTGTGTGGGTGTCTGTGCGAGCAAATTGGCTTTACTCTGCTAGATCTCACTGGCGAACAACAAATTCTCTGCTTCTTTCTCTCACGATTTCTGCTGTCATTACACTTGACATAAAGTGTCACCATGCTGTCACATGACAAGAAGTTCCTGTTTATTCTAACCGGCCAGCATTAGGGATAATGCTGGATGTGTGTGTGTGTGTGTGGGTGGGTGTGTGGGTGTGCATGTGCAGAGAAAAAATGTGTGAAGTGAACCTCAGAGGTTGTGCGTATGTGTCCATTTGGAAGAGGGAGGTGGGAGTGTGAGACAGACGGGGACACTTGGCAGCTAAGGAGAAGCTTAGAGCTTCCAGGGTTTTAAATGGAAGACACACTCCTCCTTTCTCTCACTCAGTCGCTCGCTCTCTGCTCTCTCAATCTCTCTGAGTCACACACAGCTGTTTTTCTCTCTTTGCCATTGACTGACACCTCATCCTTAAAAAGAAGCTGAAATGCCCAGAAGTGGACTTGTTCCACCATACAGTGTTTTATCCTTGTCTTAATCGATACCTCACATAAACCTCTCTCCTTCAAACATTAAGGGAACCGGCGTACACTGGTGGTGTGTCATCTGTATCGACTGACTTACTTATACATCTTAGAGTGTTATGACCTAGTGATTCAGGTCTTTAAAGCTTTTATTCAGGAATCATTTATTTTGTCTGCGGCAGTTTTTTTGAAGACTATTGCCCCGTGGTCTTCGCTCTTTGAAAACAGCTGTTATGTAACTGTGTTTCTCTGCTCTCACTCCTCCGCTCCCTGAATCTTTCTGCCTTCCTATGGTGGTGTATGTTAAAGATTTTAGCAGCCCTCAGCTGCTTCCCACAAATAAACCTGCTGTATCAAAAGACATTCGGTTCATCCTCAGAGGTCCATGTCTATTTTAGTTTTTGATACTCTGATAGGTTTAACAATCAATAAAAATGCCCTCATTTCAAATTGATATGCAGCATTTTATTTCTTTTCTGCACAGATAGGTTGATGATGCATACAGACCTGGTGCTGAATGACCAGACTTATGAATGGTGTGGGTTTGAAAGTCAAACTGCGTCTAAATAAAAACATTGTAGTGTGTATAATTCAAGCAAAATAACACACAAAAAAAGCACATTTTGTTTACTATGGAACTGTGAGGCTATGAGAGGCTTTGCAATCATGTATTTTCTTCCATTAAACTACAGATCTAAGATTTAAAGTAAACCTGCACATCAAGTATTTTGTCTTTAAGTTAGTTAGTTAAAGCTAGCTGTTCTGGAACTCAGCATTCAAACAAATACAGCATTTTCAGTGTACGCTCCAAAGCCACAGCCCTAAAACAATTTAGGGGTCCAACCAAATATGAATACATTGTTTGGATTGAGCAGATAATACACCATAAACTAATATGAATGCATTATTTGGATTTAACAGATAAAGCATTCTATATAGGGGGGCACATTGGCTCAGTGGTCAGCCTCGTTTGTCTCGCACCTCCGGGGTTGGGAGTTCGATTTTTGCCGAGTATGCATGTTCTCCCCATGCTTCGGGGGTTTCCTCCAGGTTTTCTCCTCCAGTCCAAAGACATATGTTGTAGACGTATTGGCATTTTCCAAAATTGTCCGTAGTGTGTGAGTTTGTCCAGGGTGTCCCCCGCCCTGTGCCCTGAGCTCCCCTCCCTGGGATACATTTCAGCCTCCAAGCGTTACATAAAATGGATAGATGAAAGCATCGTATAATAACACGAATACAGATATGAACAACAGGCAGAGTATTCAGGTTTCAGACTAGGTCTGTACATCAGGATCCCATAGGATAGAAAAAAAGCTGTGTGAGGTTAATGTGGAGCTTTAAAGAATAGCTTGTTGAAGCTTGCAGGGAGGGTGGCAAAATTCTTACATCACTACATCACAAAAAACTTACAAAGCCCAAAATGTTTAAAGATAGGAAAAAGTAGGTGCATTTTTCTTACTTTTCTTAGTCATTTTGTGGGCAGCAATTTAACAGTGGTGCACATTTGGGATTTTCAATATATATCTGAATACGCTGATATAATATGCTGAACCTGGCAACCCTGTTTGCGGAATAAATATCAATACGTTATCATGATATTAATGGGAGATGCACGTTTGGTTTGAGCCTTACCTAAATTTTGCTTTACTGAGTTCCAAAATAAATCCATATTTATTCCATATTTCTTTTCAAACAAAAGCTTTCCTATATAGAGCCATGCTTCGCTCTTCAAAAAATAATGATTTAATTTACTTAAAAATATTGTGAAATGTGTAAATTCATTGTGCATGTGCATTTTTTTTGTCCTTCTTAAATGACCGTTGTTATTTTAAAAAAAACTTCTCAGAAAAGGGAAGATTTTCTTCTCTAAAAACTAAATTAATTTGATACAGTATTATTAGATAGCTAATGTTGTCAACTGTAGCCTAAATAACAGTTTCTTCTTTTGGGTAAGACATGACTGCTTTGAAACATTTAGCTTGCTTACTCAGTTATGTTTGATAGAAGATATAAAGCTTACCAGAAAGTTCCACAGGGTGTCTGGTCCAGGAGTTGAATAAAGTTCTATTCTTCAAAATGCTATTTGTTGTTAAAATTTGTACATGAAAAACACTTTTTTCAGCAGCCCTGTTTTTTCTCACTGTTTACCAGAGTTTTCAAGACATAGTGGTCAGGTTTAAAAAACAAAACAAAAAACAATATAGACCATGCCCACTTCCTGTTTAAATCCAAATATGAAAACAGATACGAATATTTTGTGTACTATACAGATACATATAATGGCATTGCATTATACACCTAATGCACATGTATTGTTTAGGTTAAATTGCCTGAATGCTAGTGTAAGAGGAAGATTTTCTGAATCGACACACAGAATGAGTGACAGGGAAATGGAGAAGCGTCCTTTTCCTGGTTTGTTGGTCCACATCATTTGTTTTTTCCTCCAAGTTTTTGTGTGTGTGTTTTTCTGTGTACTTTTTTTCTGCCATAATATGTATAGAATTTTCCCCAATATAACAAAACCTGTTCCACATTAAAAATCACATTAGTTTTTAGATAAACTTTAGTTTAACTGAAATTTGGTTCTTGGTATATGTACAAAAACATTCTATTTTAAAACATTACTTTTCCAACAAAAATGAAATGTTGCTGAAAAATGTTTTGTAAGTTAGTGAAGAAAACAACATATTATGTAACAGACAACTTTTCAGATAAAAAAAAACAAAAACATAATGAAGGCTGCTGGGTTTTGCATGCAAAATGAGACGCAAGCGAGACAGATTCTCCAATATACTTAAAAAAAACTTTCATTATAACCTTTCATTCCTAATTTCATTATAAAACTGCATGAACTGTATCTGAGACTTTTTTAATTGTAAAGCAAAGGGTTGTCACACAAAATATTGACTTTGTTTAGTGTAATAGTATTTACTTCTCTTTAGTTTTTTTTAAAAATCTATAATTATTGAATTCTTTTTTGAAGATTATGTTTTAATTAATGTACCATTGTTATTATGATAAAAACCAAACATTAGTGCACTGCTGTTTTTCTGTTTAGTTTAGGAGAGAGAGAGAGAGAGAGAGAGAGAGAGAGAGAGAGAGAGAGTATAGAATGCTAGCATGACATGTTGCGATAGTCTAGCCTGAGAGATAATCAAATATTTAATCTGATCTAGTTGTAGAGGTAGATTTTCCATGAATATCTAAAGGCAATGCAATGGTAGAAATAAAAGATGGAAATAAACCGGCATGAAACACAGCTGTGTTTGTGTGCATATGTGAGCTTCTTTAACCTTTTTAAGCCTTAAGTGATGCCTTACAGCAATGCTAATTATATCTTTATAGTAAACAAACCAGATCTTTGTTATAGTAAGGTTGACAAAATGATACTTTTTTTTTTATTGTTTTGTTCAAGACATACACAAACAAACCCACATATCA